>NW_027414402.1:5000-66295 GCF_964106895.1 Numenius arquata
GGAGACAGTTGGAGACACACATTCAGCTAATGGCCCACTATTAGTCATACACAGAGGCTGAGGACATCTACATCGCCCGGTACGGGCTGAATACTTTGCAGGATTTGTTACAAACCTTTTAGTCATATATATTTTAAAACCCCAGGAAACATGTCCATACCTCTGAGAATATTAAGTCAATAAATATTTGGACAAATTACATTTCACATCTATCCATTTTTGTCCCAATATTATCTGTGGTTAAAAACTATATAATAAAGAATACTAAATGTTGCTAATATATGAGCCCAATGAGAGCAACTGACCAGAAAGTAAAAACTTTTATTTGAAAATCGCTCTACAAATTAAGAAGAAGATGAAGACTGAAAATCGGACAAGATAATCTCTCAAAAATATCGACTTTGCTCTAAAAGCTAGACACAAGAAAGCCCTACAAAAAAAATGCAATGGAATTGACCCAAAAGTCTATTACAAAAGTCAATTTACCCAAAAGTCTAACAGAACAGGCAAAAAGCTTAACAATACAAAGCATTTGCACTGCTGTCACTACTCTAGATTTTGCTGGGCCTAACAGTTTGCTGTGACATCCTCGAGCTGCTCTACTGCGGTTTTTTCAGTGTAGACAGACGTTCACTGGGGAGAGGAACACAGAGAGCTACGCTACGTCTCGGCTTTGACCCATGGTAAAGCTGTTCCTGCTTTTCTTTTACATGTGCTACCAACAGGATGTCACAAAACGACACAAGAGAAGGGGGAATCGCTAAAGGAGTCCTGAATGTTTTGACGGCCTTCTGAAAACTGGATAATCTAAATTAATTTACACGAGTGAGCCTTTTTGAATGTTAGGATGTTTCTGCGTGTCGGCTAATAAAAACAGCAAACCGACTCAAAAACCACACAGAACACAGTTTCCTCACGTTCCCCCAGCAACGTACCCTTTAATGTCTGTGTATTTCCTCTCCTAACATGAGAAAGGATGCAGGTTGTGGACACAATAAAACAACTTCCTTAGGGTATGTGAAAGGCTGTCAGCGTACCTTTTAAATCCCTTGACTACAAGTACTATCATGCATTAACTCTCCGGTTTGATGCTCGCTGACAGGCCGTATCCTAAGCTGTTTTTCCAGCTTCCGTATCTCTTGCTGGAAAACATCTCTCTAGTACTCATTGTCAATTGCTCTCTCCTGAAGTTGAGGAAACTCTGTGGATGAACCATTTAATGTAAAACCTTTACATTAAAGAAAAGGATATTAAAACTTCTTAATATGTGAGGCTGGTAACGGCACATCTGTAGTATTATTACATGTGAATATGAGCCGGCGATGTGGGCTAGAAGCCCAGAAAGCCAACGAAAGCATGGCATACATCAAGAAATTTGTGGCCAGTAAGTCATGGGAGGCGATTCTACGTCTCTACTCTACCCGCGTGATGTTCCAACCTGGAATATTGTGTCCAGCTTTGGAGTGCTTGACACAGGAAGGACACGGACCTGCTGGAACGTATCCAGCAGAGGGACTCGAAAATGATTGCAGGGACGGAGAACCTCCCCTAAGAAGAGAGGCTGAGAGAGCTGGGGTTGTTCAGCCTGAAGAACAGAAGGATTCGGGGAGACATTGTAGCAGCCTTCCAGTACCTGAAGGGAGAATACAGGAGAGCTGGAGGGGGAATATTTTTCAGGAGAGGTACTGACAGGACAAGGGGTAATGGTATAAATTGGAAGAGGGGAGATTTAGATTAGATATTAGTAGGAAATTCTTTCCTGTGAGCGTGTGTCGGAGTGAGAGATGGACCCGGAGTAATGATGAGTCTCTATATGAGTATGGTCTTTCTCCCTTTATTCAAGTATTCACAAGACAGAGAAGCAGAGCACGCACTAGCGACAGCTATCTGATTGGCTTACAGTCTCTGTTCACGCGCCTAGAGCGCTCACACTATTAGTGCAGACCTCTTATCCACGCGCAGCAGATGATTCTCTATCTCCCGGAGGCAGTACCGCTTATCACTTATTTATCATGTAGCTACATCTTCATACTTCTGTTTCTCAAGGACAGTTCACAGCCTCCTCCGGGCTTTCATCCCTATCAAAGACTGGGTTGCTCAATGTAATCAAGTCGTGCCCTTTTTCACTCAGCCATTCCTCCACAATTCCCCCTTCTTGTTTTTGAGCAATCCAGGCTTGGTTTACTACTTTTAACATAGCTCTCTTAATACAACTAAGCACTAAACATAAGCATAGAACTATAATCATAAGAGTTATTATAATGCGCAAGCCTTCAAAAGTAAGCCAACTAACCATTGTGTCATATTCCAAAACAAGTTAGTCACCTATCTAAAAACCCATGGTTTTGATGAATTTTGTTTGCATGCTCATTTAAGTACTGCAACTGTTTATGAATTGATACGCTGTGATCGGAAAATTCATGCAGCACATGCCTTCAAAATCCTCGCAACCATGACCTTGAGCTAATAGCAAAAAGTCAATTGCCGCTCTATTCTGCAAAATAAGCTATTTTGATCTCATAACAAAGTTTCTATTACCTCAGTGGTGACTTTAGATTGTTTTTCAGCCCAAAAAGCTAAACGTCCTTTCTCCTTCAAAGCTCTGCCTGCTGCTGCCCCAGGTACAAACATGGATAAAAACACTCTCTCAGTGGGATTGAGTACGGTAACTTCATCATTGCAATTTGGTGTGAGACTAATGACCGCCCGTTTCGTACGTGCGTTGTTTTCTCCCTTGGTCACATTTTTCCACCAGTTTTGATTTGGGGACAACAACGTTAATTTGCCAAGAAAACATGGACCATCTATCGTATTTTTCGGAATTCCCTGCCATGCCCTGTCACCACATATCAAAAACACGTCTGGCGGCAAGGCTTTTGGTGTGCCATTGTTCCAAATTTGCTGTTCCGTTTTCGTTTCAACCCCAAGGGCTCCCAGTCCTTGTTTTGATGTGTCATTTGTGCCACAAAATGCGCCTTTATATCTATAGTCATAGTAGTTTGCTTTCGGAGAGACGTTTGTCCACCCCGTCCAATTAAATGTTCGATAGTAATTTACGCCAGTAAAGGCAGGTCCTCCAAAAAATATGCAGGTTTGAGTCCAGTTCTGGGAGACATTTCCAATTCTCATTGATCCTAACAGTTCTAATTCTTGAGGGTCCCAAGGCAGCGTAACATTCAAGCTATTAAGGAGCGTGGCACTACAATTACTAACGTTCTGGGAATTAGTGCAGTTCTGCTTACTATACTTGCTAAAGTCTTCTACCTTAAAACCGGGTACTCCTATCAAACATGTCCGAAAAGGCTCTGTAGCAGAGGCAAGCGATAGACAAAAGGCTTGTTGTCCTGTCTTATTCGCCCAGGTGACCCACATGTTTTCCTTAGGTTCAATCTTGTGGAGGGTCATTACCGCCGGGATCAATATCCCCAGGGTCAGGATCTTGAAAATCTTGGTTGTCAGGCAGATCATGTCGAGTCAGAGCAGGTTTTACAGCTCGACTAGGCACCCACACTGTACCACAATCTGTGGAGACACACATATAACTTCGACAATTAAATATAACAGGAAGAGGACCCATCCAAATTCCAGAGACTGGATCTTTATACATCACTTTGAGTTGCGGGAGTATTGTTGTACTATTGAACTTAAGGTTTTGATGGTTCCTCTCGATCATCCATGAGACAGAGAAAGTTCAACGTAAAGAGCACACGATGTAGCCTTTGCTGAGCATCTCTCTCTACTCCCTTCTGTTTACCTAGATAGTCCTTCAATACTTGATGAGTGCGTTCCACTATTCCTTGTCCCGTAGGCGAATATGGGATCCCTGTCTTGTGATCAATACCCCAACTTAGCAAAAAATTTCTGTCCTTTTGACTAACATAAGCAGGCCCATTATCAGTTTTAATGCATTCAGGCACTCCGAATACAGCAAAGCAAGCAAGCGTTTACATACATGATGTGCCTTTTCTCCGGGCAATGCTTATGCCCAGATCATATAAGAAAATGTATCAGTAGTCACGTACATACTTGAAGCGACCAAACTCTGGGATATGTGTGATATCCATCTGCCATAACTCTAACGCCCTTAATCCTTTTGGGTTCACTCCTAACCCTATGCCTGGACCATGGCTCCCACATTTCGGGCAGGCTTGGATAATGCCTCGAGCCTCATTTTCTCTTAAATTAAATTGTCTTTTTAGCCCTTTTGCATTCTCGTGACTCTGTCTAGCTTGTTGAAATTTATCCATAGGAGGCACATGACACACTGGACTAACCAGGCTGTCAGCAAGTTGATTGCCCTGGCCTAATCCAAGGTCTAGCTGATGACTAAGAATATGGATAACACAACAGGCAGCTGTTCTTTGGTCAAGTAAAGATCGCAACCTAATAAATAAAAAGTCCCCAGCCTAGGATTAGCTGTCTCTCTAAGTAGAGAGTCTTCCTGGCGTGGCACTATTCCAGCCACATATAATGAGTCTGTTAGTACATTCAAGGGAGTGCTTAGCCAATTATTCAAGGCCCATACTACTGTTGTTATTTCCAATGTTTTATGGCAATCACGAGGTTGTCCCACTTGATATGCTGACACCATTGACCCATTTCATGCCAAAAACAGGCTGCACGCCGCAAGAGTTTGCCCGCATCTGTATACAGAGTGATACCATCTGAAAATGGTTCTCTCCGTACCTTGGGTTTTTCTAGCCTTTTATTTATTTTTAAAAATTGCCACAATTTCCCTTGTGGCTGTGGAGAATGCAATCTCCCACTGTAGCCTAAGAAGGCTTGTTTCATGGCAGCGTTATTACGAAGCCACCATTCTAAATCTAAGGCGCTAAAAGCTATGCTAAAATCCTCTGATTCTTTGCCACTGATTTCTATGATTCCTGATCTTCCTTTTCGTATCAATTCACCTACTCTCAGTTCGCGTTTGAATGCTCTTTTTTAGTTGTAAAACTAAGAACATCCATTCTACGACATTGAGAACATTCTCTTTATTTACCTTCCCTTCTCATCTCTCAGTGGCATCACCAAAGAAGGATAAGGGAGTAGTAAGTTACCCCTTTTTGCTTTGCCACTGACAAATGACTGCATATGGTGATTCTTTCTGATTACATGTTATCATGACAATGGCAACATTACGATGCTTCGAGATGACCATGTCGATTGCAGTTTTTGTGCAATCTTTTGTAGTGCTGCTTGCTGCGTCGCTGTCAGAGTAACGCCGTCGGCTGGATGATAGCTACTCAATAATTCAGTTAAGGGTGTAATGTTACATTACACTGGAGATGCCAACACAGTTCCGCACCCATTAAATGTCTCCAAGCAGATCTGGACATCACTCAGTGTGCGCAATTCAGTTGCGAGCTCGGTTTTTTGCTGTCGAATCTTGGAGTCTATGATAGACGGTGGTGCTTTGTTTTTGAGCTTCAGTCCTTTCTACACTCAATAATTTTTCTTCAAAGTCTGCTCCTTATGGTACACTGGCTAGAATTTTTTTGGTGGTATTATTGGCAAAACTTGAACATCTGTTGTTTACAGCTGTCATCTACCTCAGGGAGATTCATGATTGCTTCCCACAGTCGGTGAACAAAGACACTATATTTTTCTGTAGTTCCTTGCATCATGGAACCAAAGTAGTACCAGAGTAGCACATCTCTCCCGATCTCGCCGCGCTACCACAGTGCGCCTCCGAGTGCCGCTCAGCGCTCTCACGATATCGCCGCTCCTTCACCCCGCTCCTCGGTGTGCCTCCGGGCGCTCTGCTGAGCTCGCCACACTACCACCGTGCGCCTCCAGGTGCCGCTGTGTGTCCGGTCGACAGGACGCACGCTCATTCCGCTCCTCGGGGGTGCCGCTGGACACTCTCCCGAGCTCTTCGCGCTCCACCCTGCGCATGCGAGTGCCGCTGGGTGCTCTCGGGATCTCGCCGCGGTACCACCGCGCGCCTCCCAGTGCCGCCGAGCGCTTTTCCGATATCTCCGCTCCTTCACCACGGTGCTCGAGGTGCCGCCGGGCGCTCTCCCGAGCTCGCCGCGCTACCATCGTGCGCATCCGAGTGCTGCCAGGCGCTCTCTCGGTATCGCCGCTCCTTCCCCACGGTGCTCGGGGTGCCACCGGGCGCTCTGCCGAGCTCGCCGCACTACCACCGTGCGCCTCCAGGTGCCGCTGTGCGTCCTGTCGACCCGATGCCCGCTCATCCCGCTCCTCGGAGTGCCGCCGGCGCTCTCCCGAGCTCGTCGCGCTAGCACCGTGCGCCGGCGAGTGCCACGGGGCACTCTCGGGATCTCGCAGCGGTACCACAGCGCGCCTCCTAGTACCGCTGAGCGTTCTCCCATATGGCTGCTCCTTCACCCTGCTTTTCTATGTGCCGCCGGGCTCTCTGCCGAACTCGCCGCACTATCAGCGTGCGCCTCCGAGTGCCGCCGAGCACAATCCCTGTATCACCACTCGTTGACCCAGCGCATCGGGGTGCCGCTAGACGCTCTGCTGAGCTCTTCGCACCCAGCGCCGGCAAGAGACACCGGGAAATCGACAGAGTCTGCAGGGCCCTAGGGAAGACCACAGGCCCCTACGGAACCCTACACAACCCTCTGGAAACTTATGGCACCCTACAAGCTCCTACCAACCCCTGCGGGCACTTACATAATCCTACAGGCCCCTACGGAAATCTATGGGACACTACGGGCCCCTAGGGAACCCTACAGATTTTGACGGAACACTACGAGCCCCTCTGGAACCCTACAGAATACTCCAGGACCCGACAGAACTCTACAAGACCCTTAGCGACACAACGGAACCTCACGAAAACCCTATGGGCTCCTACAGAACACTGCAGGTACCTACGGAATCCTACAGAACCCTACAGACACCTGCGGGCACTTACAGAACCCTGCAGTCCCCTACGGAACGCTACAGGTCCATACAGAACCCCACAGGGCCCTACGGAACTTTACCAGCCACTACGGAACTCTACGGGCCCCTACGGAACCCTGCAGAACCCTCCGGAACCTTACAGAATCCCACAGACTCCTAGAGACTCCTGCGGGCACTTACTCAACCCTAGCGGACCCTACGGAACACTGCCAGCCCCTATGGAAGGAACCCTACGGGCCCCTAGAGAACACTACTGGCTCCTGCGGTACTCTACAGGCCTCTAGGGAACCTACGAAGCTCTACTGAGCCCTGTGGATCCTTACGGAACAGTACGGGCCCCTTCAGACATCTGCGGGCGCTTATGGAAACCTACAGGACCCTACGGAACTGTACGAGACTCTACAGGCTCCTAGGGAACACCACAGGCCCCTACGGAACCCTACACAACCCTCTGAAAACTTATGGAACCCTACAAGATCCTACCAACCCCTGCGGGCACTTACACAACCCTACAGGTCCCTACGGCAATCTACGGGACTCCACGGACCCCTAGGGAAGCCTACGGATTTCGACGGAACCTTACGAGGCCCTCTGGAACCCTACAGAATACTCCAGGACCCGACAGCACTCTACAAGACCCTTAGCGACACAACGGAACCTCACGAAAACCCTATGGGCTCCTACAGAACACTGCAGGCACCTACGGAATCCTACAGAACCCTACAGACACCTGCGGGCACTTACAGAACCCTGCAGGCCCCTACGGAACGCTACAGGTCCATACAGAACCCCACAGGGCCCTACGGAACTTTACCAGCCACTACGGAACTCTACGGGCCCCTACAGAACCCTGCAGAACCCTCCGGAACCTTACAGAATCCCACGAATTCCTACAGACTCCTGCGGGCACTTACACAAACCTACAGGCCCCTACGGAACACTGCCAGCCCCTACGGAAGGAACCTTACGGGCCCCTACAGAACACTACTGGCTCCTGCGGTACTCTACAGGCCTCTAGGGAACCTACGAAGCTCTACTGAGCCCTGTGGATCCTTACGGAACAGTACGGGCCCCTTCAGACCTCTGCGGGCGCTTATGGAAACCTACAGGACCCTACGGAACTGTACGAGACTCTACAGGCCCCTAGGGAACACCACAGGCCCCTACGGAACCGTACGAGACTCTACAGGCCCCTAGGGAACACCACAGGCCCCTACGGAACCCTACACAACCCTCTGGAAACTTATGGCACCCTACAAGCTCCTACCAACCCCTGCGGGCACTTACAGAACCCTACAGGTCCCTACGGAAATCTACGGGACTCCACGGGCCCCTAGGGAAGCCTACGGATTTCGACGGAACCTTACGAGGCCCTCTGGAACCCTACAGAATACTCCAGGACCCGACAGCACTCTACAAGACCCTTAGCAACACAACGGAACCTCACGAAAACCCTATGGGCTCCTACAGAACACTGCAGGTGCCTACGGAATCCTACAGAACCCTACAGACACCTGCGGGCACTTACAGAACCCTACAGGTCCCTACGGAAATCTACGGGACTCTATGGGCCCCAAGGGAACCCTACGGATTTTGACGGAACCCTACCAGCCCCTCTGGAACCCTACAGAATACTCCAGGACCCGACAGAACTCTACAAGACCCTTAGCGACACAACGGAACCTCACGAAAACCCTATGGGCTCCTACAGAACACTGCAGGTGCCTACGGAACCCTACAGACCCCTACGGAATACTACCAGCCACTACGGAAACCTATGGCCCCTACGGAACTCTACGGAACCTGACAGAAACACTGTGCGCCCCTACAGGCCCTTGCGGGCAGTTGCAGAACTCTGCAGGAACCCACGGAACTTTATGGAACCCTACCAGCCCCTACGGAAGCCTAAAGACCCTTGCAGGCAGTTACGGAACGGTACAGGACCCTATGGAACTTTACCAGCCACTATGGAACTCTAGGGGCCCCTACGGAACCCTGCAGAACCCTCCGGAACCTTACAGAATCCCACAGACTCCTACAGACTCCTGCGGGCACTTACTCAACCCTAGCGGACCCTACGGAACACTGCCAGCCCATATGGAAGGAACCCTACGGGCCCCTACAGAACACTACTGGCTCCTGCGGTACTCTACAGGCCTCTAGGGAACCTACGGAGCTCTACTGAGCCCTGTGGATCCTTACGGAACAGTACGGGCCCCTTCAGACCTCTGCGGGCGCTTATGGAAACCTACAGGACCCTACAGAAGTCTACGAGACTCTACAGGCCCCTAGGAAACACCACAGGCCCCTACGGAACCCTACATAACCCTCTGGAAACTTATGGCACCCTACAAGAGCCTACCAACCCCTGCGGGCACTTACAGAACCCTACAGGTCCCTACGGAAATCTACGGGACTCCACGGGCCCCTAGGGAAGCCTACGGATTTCGATGGAACCCTACCAGCCCCTCTGGAACCCTACAGAATACTCCAGGACCCGACAGCACTCTACAAGACCCTTAGCAACACAACGGAACCTCACGAAAACCCTATGGGCTCCTACAGAACACTGCAGGCACCTACGGAATCCTACAGAACCCTACAGACACCTGCGGGCACTTACAGAACCCTGCAGGCCACTACGGAACGCTACAGGTCCATACAGAACCCCACAGGGCCCTACGGAACTTTACCAGCCACTACGGAACTCTACGGGCCCCTACAGAACCCTCCGGAACCTTACAGAATCCCACGAATTCCTACAGACTCCTGCGGGCACTTACACAAACCTACAGGCCCCTACGGAACACTGCCAGCCCATATGGAAGGAACCCTACGGGCCCCTACAGAACACTACTCGCTCCTGCGGTACTCTACAGGCCTCTAGAGAACCTACGAAGCTCTACTGAGCCCTGTGGATCCTTACGGAACAGTACGGGCCCCTTCAGACCTCTGCGGGCGCTTATGGAAACCTACAGGACCCTACAGAACTCTACGAGACTCTACAGGCCCCTAGGAAACACCACAGGCCCCTACGGAACCCTACACAACCCTCTGGAAACTTATGGCACCCTACAAGCTCCTACCAACCCCTACGGGCACTTACAGAACCCTACAGGTCCCTACGGAAATCTACGGGACTCCACGGGCCCCTAGGGAAGCCTACGGATTTCGACGGAACCTTACGAGGCCCTCTGGAACCCTACAGAATACTCCAGGACCCGACAGCACTCTACAAGACCCTTAGCAACACAACGGAACCTCACGAAAACCCTATGGGCTCCTACAGAACACTGCAGGTGCCTACGGAATCCTACAGAACCCTACAGACACCTGCGGGCACTTACAGAACACTGCAGGCCCCTACGGAACCCTACAGGTCCATACAGAACCCCACAGGGCCCTACGGAACTTTACCAGCCACTACGGAACTCTACGGGCCCCTACAGAACCCTGCAGAACCCTCCGGAACCTTACAGAATCCCACGAATTCCTACAGACTCCTGCGGGCAGTTACACAAACCTACAGGCCCCTACGGAACACTGCTAGCCCCTACGGAAGGAACCTTACGGGCCCCTACAGAACACTACTGGCTCCTGCGGTACTCTACAGGCCTCTAGGGAACCTACGGAGCTCTACTGAGCCCTGTGGATCCTTACGGAACAGTACGGGCCCCTTCAGACCTCTGCGGGCGCTTATGGAAACCTACAGGACCCTACGGAACTGTACGAGACTCTACAGGCCCCTAGGGAACACCACAGGCCCCTACGGAACCGTACGAGACTCTACAGGCCCCTAGGGAACACCACAGGCCCCTACGGAACCCTACACAACCCTCTGGAAACTTATGGCACCCTACAAGCTCCTACCAACTCCTGCGGGCACTTACACAACCCTACAGGTCCCTATGGAAATCTACGGGACTCTATGGGCCCCAAGGGAACCCTACGGATTTTGACGGAACCCTACGAGCCCCTCTGGAACCCTACAGAATACTCCAGGACCCGACAGAACTCTACAAGACCCTTAGCGACACAACGGAACCTCACGAAAACCCTATGGGCTCCTACAGAACACTGCAGGTGCCTACGGAACCCTACAGACCCCTACGGAATACTACCAGCCACTACGGAAACCTATGGCCCCTACGGAACTCTACGGAACCTGACAGAAACACTGTGCGCCCCTACAGGCCCTTGCGGGCAGTTGCAGAACTCTGCAGGAACCCACGGAACTTTATGGAACCCTACCAGCCCCTACGGAAGCCTAAAGACCCTTGCAGGCAGTTACGGAACGGTACAGGACCCTATGGAACTTTACCAGCCACTATGGAACTCTAGGGGCCCCTACGGAACCCTGCAGAACCCTCCGGAACCTTACAGAATCCCACAGACTCCTACAGACTCCTGCGGGCACTTACTCAACCCTAGCGGACCCTACGGAACACTGCCAGCCCATATGGAAGGAACCCTACGGGCCCCTACAGAACACTACTGGCTCCTGCGGTACTCTACAGGCCTCTAGGGAACCTACGGAGCTCTACTGAGCCCTGTGGATCCTTACGGAACAGTACGGGCCCCTTCAGACCTCTGCGGGCGCTTATGGAAACCTACAGGACCCTACAGAAGTCTACGAGACTCTACAGGCCCCTAGGAAACACCACAGGCCCCTACGGAACCCTACATAACCCTCTGGAAACTTATGGCACCCTACAAGAGCCTACCAACCCCTGCGGGCACTTACAGAACCCTACAGGTCCCTACGGAAATCTACGGGACTCCACGGGCCCCTAGGGAAGCCTACGGATTTCGATGGAACCCTACCAGCCCCTCTGGAACCCTACAGAATACTCCAGGACCCGACAGCACTCTACAAGACCCTTAGCAACACAACGGAACCTCACGAAAACCCTATGGGCTCCTACAGAACACTGCAGGCACCTACGGAATCCTACAGAACCCTACAGACACCTGCGGGCACTTACAGAACCCTGCAGGCCCCTACGGAACGCTACAGGTCCATACAGAACCCCACAGGGCCCTACGGAACTTTACCAGCCACTACGGAACTCTACGGGCCCCTACAGAACCCTCCGGAACCTTACAGAATCCCACGAATTCCTACAGACTCCTGCGGGCACTTACACAAACCTACAGGCCCCTACGGAACACTGCCAGCCCATATGGAAGGAACCCTACGGGCCCCTACAGAACACTACTCGCTCCTGCGGTACTCTACAGGCCTCTAGAGAACCTACGAAGCTCTACTGAGCCCTGTGGATCCTTACGGAACAGTACGGGCCCCTTCAGACCTCTGCGGGCGCTTATGGAAACCTACAGGACCCTACAGAACTCTACGAGACTCTACAGGCCCCTAGGAAACACCACAGGCCCCTACGGAACCCTACACAACCCTCTGGAAACTTATGGCACCCTACAAGCTCCTACCAACCCCTGCGGGCACTTACAGAACCCTACAGGTCCCTACGGAAATCTACGGGACTCCACGGGCCCCTAGGGAAGCCTACGGATTTCGACGGAACCTTACGAGGCCCTCTGGAACCCTACAGAATACTCCAGGACCCGACAGCACTCTACAAGACCCTTAGCAACACAACGGAACCTCACGAAAACCCTATGGGCTCCTACAGAACACTGCAGGTGCCTACGGAATCCTACAGAACCCTACAGACACGTGCGGGCACTTACAGAACACTGCAGGCCCCTACGGAACCCTACAGGTCCATACAGAACCCCACAGGGCCCTACGGAACTTTACCAGCCACTACGGAACTCTACGGGCCCCTACAGAACCCTGCAGAACCCTCCGGAACCTTACAGAATCCCACGAATTCCTACAGACTCCTGCGGGCAGTTACACAAACCTACAGGCCCCTACGGAACACTGCTAGCCCCTACGGAAGGAACCTTACGGGCCCCTACAGAACACTACTGGCTCCTGCGGTACTCTACAGGCCTCTAGGGAACCTACGGAGCTCTACTGAGCCCTGTGGATCCTTACGGAACAGTACGGGCCCCTTCAGACCTCTGCGGGCGCTTATGGAAACCTACAGGACCCTACGGAACTGTACGAGACTCTACAGGCCCCTAGGGAACACCACAGGCCCCTACGGAACCGTACGAGACTCTACAGGCCCCTAGGGAACACCACAGGCCCCTACGGAACCCTACACAACCCTCTGGAAACTTATGGCACCCTACAAGCTCCTACCAACTCCTGCGGGCACTTACACAACCCTACAGGTCCCTACGGAAATCTACGGGACTCTATGGGCCCCAAGGGAACCCTACGGATTTTGACGGAACCCTACGAGCCCCTCTGGAACCCTACAGAATACTCCAGGACCCGACAGAACTCTACAAGACCCTTAGCGACACAACGGAACCTCACGAAAACCCTATGGGCTCCTACAGAACACTGCAGGTGCCTACGGAACCCTACAGACCCCTACGGAATACTACCAGCCACTACGGAAACCTATGGCCCCTACGGAACTCTACGGAACCTGACAGAAACACTGTGCGCCCCTACAGGCCCTTGCGGGCAGTTGCAGAACTCTGCAGGAACCCACGGAACTTTATGGAACCCTACCAGCCCCTACGGAAGCCTAAAGACCCTTGCAGGCAGTTACGGAACGGTACAGGACCCTATGGAACTTTACCAGCCACTATGGAACTCTAGGGGCCCCTACGGAACCCTGCAGAACCCTCCGGAACCTTACAGAATCCCACAGACTCCTACAGACTCCTGCGGGCACTTACTCAACCCTAGCGGACCCTACGGAACACTGCCAGCCCATATGGAAGGAACCCTACGGGCCCCTACAGAACACTACTGGCTCCTGCGGTACTCTACAGGCCTCTAGGGAACCTACGAAGCTCTACTGAGCCCTGTGGATCCTTACGGAACAGTACGGGCCCCTTCAGACCTCTGCGGGCGCTTATGGAAACCTACAGGACCCTACAGAAGTCTACGAGACTCTACAGGCCCCTAGGAAACACCACAGGCCCCTACGGAACCCTACATAACCCTCTGGAAACTTATGGCACCCTACAAGATCCTACCAACCCCTGCGGGCACTTACAGAACCCTACAGGTCCCTACGGAAATCTACGGGACTCCACGGGCCCCTAGGGAAGCCTACGGATTTCGATGGAACCCTACCAGCCCCTCTGGAACCCTACAGAATACTCCAGGACCCGACAGCACTCTACAAGACCCTTAGCAACACAACGGAACCTCACGAAAACCCTATGGGCTCCTACAGAACACTGCAGGCACCTACGGAATCCTACAGAACCCTACAGACACCTGCGGGCACTTACAGAACCCTGCAGGCCCCTACGGAACGCTACAGGTCCATACAGAACCCCACAGGGCCCTACGGAACTTTACCAGCCACTACGGAACTCTACGGGCCCCTACAGAACCCTCCGGAACCTTACAGAATCCCACGAATTCCTACAGACTCCTGCGGGCACTTACACAAACCTACAGGCCCCTACGGAACACTGCCAGCCCATATGGAAGGAACCCTACGGGCCCCTACAGAACACTACTCGCTCCTGCGGTACTCTACAGGCCTCTAGGGAACCTACGAAGCTCTACTGAGCCCTGTGGATCCTTACGGAACAGTACGGGCCCCTTCAGACCTCTGCGGGCGCTTATGGAAACCTACAGGACCCTACAGAACTCTACGAGACTCTACAGGCCCCTAGGAAACACCACAGGCCCCTACGGAACCCTACACAACCCTCTGGAAACTTATGGCACCCTACAAGCTCCTACCAACCCCTACGGGCACTTACAGAACCCTACAGGTCCCTACGGAAATCTACGGGACTCCACGGGCCCCTAGGGAAGCCTACGGATTTCGACGGAACCTTACGAGGCCCTCTGGAACCCTACAGAATACTCCAGGACCCGACAGCACTCTACAAGACCCTTAGCAACACAACGAAACCTCACGAAAACCCTATGGGCTCCTACAGAACACTGCAGGTGCCTACGGAATCCTACAGAACCCTACAGACACGTGCGGGCACTTACAGAACACTGCAGGCCCCTACGGAACCCTACAGGTCCATACAGAACCCCACAGGGCCCTACGGAACTTTACCAGCCACTACGGAACTCTACGGGCCCCTACAGAACCCTGCAGAACCCTCCGGAACCTTACAGAATCCCACGAATTCCTACAGACTCCTGCGGGCAGTTACACAAACCTACAGGCCCCTACGGAACACTGCTAGCCCCTACGGAAGGAACCTTACGGGCCCCTACAGAACACTACTGGCTCCTGCGGTACTCTACAGGCCTCTAGGGAACCTACGGAGCTCTACTGAGCCCTGTGGATCCTTACGGAACAGTACGGGCCCCTTCAGACCTCTGCGGCCGCTTATGGAAACCTACAGGACCCTACGGAACTGTACGAGACTCTACAGGCCCCTAGGGAACACCACAGGCCCCTACGGAACCGTACGAGACTCTACAGGCCCCTAGGGAACACCACAGGCCCCTACGGAACCCTACACAACCCTCTGGAAACTTATGGCACCCTACAAGCTCCTACCAACCCCTGCGGGCACTTACACAACCCTACAGGTCCCTACGGAAATCTACGGGACTCCACGGGCCCCTAGGGAAGCCTACGGATTTCGACGGAACCTTACGAGGCCCTCTGGAACCCTACAGAATACTCCAGGACCCGACAGCACTCTACAAGACCCTTAGCAACACAACGGAACCTCACGAAAACCCTATGGGCTCCTACAGAACACTGCAGGCGCCTACGGAATCCTACAGAACCCTACAGACACCTGCGGGCACTTACAGAACCCTGCAGGCCCCTACGGAACGCTACAGGTCCATACAGAACCCCACAGGGCCCTACGGAACTTTACCAGCCACTACGGAACTCTACGGGCCCCTACAGAACCCTGCAGAACCCTCCGGAACCTTACAGAATCCCACGAATTCCTACAGACTCCTGCGGGCACTTACACAAACCTACAGTCCCCTACGGAACACTGCTAGCCCCTACGGAAGGAACCTTACGGGCCCCTACAGAACACTACTGGCTCCTGCGGTACTCTACAGGCCTCTAGGGAACCTACGGAGCTCTACTGAGCCCTGTGGATCCTTACGGAACAGTACGGGCCCCTTCAGACCTCTGCGGCCGCTTATGGAAACCTACAGGACCCTACGGAACTGTACGAGACTCTACAGGCCCCTAGGGAACACCACAGGCCCCTACGGAACCGTACGAGACTCTACAGGCCCCTAGGGAACACCACAGGCCCCTACGGAACCCTACACAACCCTCTGGAAACTTATGGCACCCTACAAGCTCCTACCAACCCCTGCGGGCACTTACACAACCCTACAGGTCCCTACGGAAATCTACGGGACTCTATGGGCCCCAAGGGAACCCTACGGATTTTGACGGAACCCTACCAGCCCCTCTGGAACCCTACAGAATACTCCAGGACCCGACAGAACTCTACAAGACCCTTAGCGACACAACGGAACCTCACGAAAACCCTATGGGCTCCTACAGAACACTGCAGGTGCCTACGGAACCCTACAGACCCCTACGGAATACTACCAGCCACTACGGAAACCTATGGCCCCTACGGAACTCTACGGAACCTGACAGAAACACTGTGCGCCCCTACAGGCCCTTGCGGGCAGTTGCAGAACTCTGCAGGAACCCACGGAACTTTATGGAACCCTACCAGCCCCTACGGAAGCCTAAAGAATCTTGCAGGCAGTTACGGAACGGTACAGGACCCTATGGAACTTTACCAGCCACTATGGAACTCTAGGGGCCCCTACGGAACCCTGCAGAACCCTCCGGAACCTTACAGAATCCCACAGACTCCTGCGGGCACTTACTCAACCCTAGCGGACCCTACGGAACACTGCCAGCCCATATGGAAGGAACCCTACGGGCCCCTACAGAACACTACTGGCTCCTGCGGTACTCTACAGGCCTCTAGGGAACCTACGAAGCTCTACTGAGCCCTGTGGATCCTTACGGAACAGTACGGGCCCCTTCAGACCTCTGCGGGCGCTTATGGAAACCTACAGGACCCTACAGAAGTCTACGAGACTCTACAGGCCCCTAGGAAACACCACAGGCCCCTACGGAACCCTACATAACCCTCTGGAAACTTATGGCACCCTACAAGATCCTACCAACCCCTGCGGGCACTTACAGAACCCTACAGGTCCCTATGGAAATCTACGGGACTCCACGGGCTCCTAGGGAAGCCTACGGATTTCGATGGAACCCTACCAGCCCCTCTGGAACCCTACAGAATACTCCAGGACCCGACAGCACTCTACAAGACCCTTAGCAACACAACGGAACCTCACGAAAACCCTATGGGCTCCTACAGAACACTGCAGGCACCTACGGAATCCTACAGAACCCTACAGACACCTGCGGGCACTTACAGAACCCTGCAGGCCCCTACGGAACGCTACAGGTCCATACAGAACCCCACAGGGCCCTACGGAACTTTACCAGCCACTACGGAACTCTACGGGCCCCTACAGAACCCTCCGGAACCTTACAGAATCCCACGAATTCCTACAGACTCCTGCGGGCACTTACACAAACCTACAGGCCCCTACGGAACACTGCCAGCCCATATGGAAGGAACCCTACGGGCCCCTACAGAACACTACTCGCTCCTGCGGTACTCTACAGGCCTCTAGGGAACCTACGAAGCTCTACTGAGCCCTGTGGATCCTTACGGAACAGTACGGGCCCCTTCAGACCTCTGCGGGCGCTTATGGAAACCTACAGGACCCTACGGAACTCTACGAGACTCTACAGGCCCCTAGGAAACACCACAGGCCCCTACGGAACCCTACATAACCCTCTGGAAACTTATGGCACCCTACAAGCTCCTACCAACCCCTACGGGCACTTACAGAACCCTACAGGTCCCTACGGAAATCTACGGGACTCCACGGGCCCCTAGGGAAGCCTACGGATTTCGACGGAACCTTACGAGGCCCTCTGGAACCCTACAGAATACTCCAGGACCCGACAGCACTCTACAAGACCCTTAGCAACACAACGGAACCTCACGAAAACCCTATGGGCTCCTACAGAACACTGCAGGTGCCTACGGAATCCTACAGAACCCTACAGACACGTGCGGGCACTTACAGAACACTGCAGGCCCCTACGGAACCCTACAGGTCCATACAGAACCCCACAGGGCCCTACGGAACTTTACCAGCCACTACGGAACTCTACGGGCCCCTACAGAACCCTGCAGAACCCTCCGGAACCTTACAGAATCCCACGAATTCCTACAGACTCCTGCGGGCAGTTACACAAACCTACAGGCCCCTACGGAACACTGCTAGCCCCTACGGAAGGAACCTTACGGGCCCCTACAGAACACTACTGGCTCCTGCGGTACTCTACAGGCCTCTAGGGAACCTACGGAGCTCTACTGAGCCCTGTGGATCCTTACGGAACAGTACGGGCCCCTTCAGACCTCTGCGGGCGCTTATGGAAACCTACAGGACCCTACGGAACTGTACGAGACTCTACAGGCCCCTAGGGAACACCACAGGCCCCTACGGAACCGTACGAGACTCTACAGGCCCCTAGGGAACACCACAGGCCCCTACGGAACCCTACACAACCCTCTGGAAACTTATGGCACCCTACAAGCTCCTACCAACCCCTGCGGGCACTTACACAACCCTACAGGTCCCTACGGAAATCTACGGGACTCTATGGGCCCCAAGGGAACCCTACGGATTTTGACGGAACCCTACCAGCCCCTCTGGAACCCTACAGAATACTCCAGGACCCGACAGAACTCTACAAGACCCTTAGCGACACAACGGAACCTCACGAAAACCCTATGGGCTCCTACAGAACACTGCAGGTGCCTACGGAACCCTACAGACCCCTACGGAATACTACCAGCCACTACGGAAACCTATGGCCCCTACGGAACTCTACGGAACCTGACAGAAACACTGTGCGCCCCTACAGGCCCTTGCGGGCAGTTGCAGAACTCTGCAGGAACCCACGGAACTTTATGGAACCCTACCAGCCCCTACGGAAGCCTAAAGACCCTTGCAGGCAGTTACGGAACGGTACAGGACCCTATGGAACTTTACCAGCCACTATGGAACTCTAGGGGCCCCTACGGAACCCTGCAGAACCCTCCGGAACCTTACAGAATCCCACAGACTCCTACAGACTCCTGCGGGCACTTACTCAACCCTAGCGGACCCTACGGAACACTGCCAGCCCCTATGGAAGGAACCCTACGGGCCCCTACAGAACACTACTGGCTCCTGCGGTACTCTACAGGCCTCTAGGGAACCTACGAAGCTCTACTGAGCCCTGTGGATCCTTACAGAACAGTACGGGCCCCTTCAGACCTCTGCGGGCGCTTATGGAAACCTACAGGACCCTACGGAACTGTACAAGACTCTACAGGCCCCTAGGGAACACCACAGGCCCCTTACGGAACCGTACGAGACTCTACAGGCCCCTAGGGAACACCACAGGCCCCTACGGAACCCTACACAACCCTCTGGAAACTTATGGCACCCTACAAGCTCCTACCAACCCCTGCGGCCACATACAGAACCCTACAGGTCCCTACGGAAATCTACGGGACTCCACGGGCCCCTAGGGAAGCCTACGGATTTCGACGGAACCTTACGAGCCCCTCTGGAACCCTACAGAATACTCCAGGACCCGACAGCACTCTACAAGACCCTTAGCAACACAACGGAACCTCACTAAAACCCTATGGGCTCCTACAGAACACTGCAGGCGCCTACGGAATCCTACAGAACCCTACAGACACCTGCGGGCACTTACAGAACCCTGCAGGCCCCTACGGAACGCTACAGGTCCATACAGAACCCCACAGGGCCCTACGGAACTTTACCAGCCACTACGGAACTCTACGGGCCCCTACAGAACCCTGCAGAACCCTCCGGAACCTTACAGAATCCCACGAATTCCTACAGACTCCTGCGGGCACTTACACAAACCTACAGTCCCCTACGGAACACTGCTAGCCCCTACGGAAGGAACCTTACGGGCCCCTACAGAACACTACTGGCTCCTGCGGTACTCTACAGGCCTCTAGGGAACCTACGGAGCTCTACTGAGCCCTGTGGATCCTTACGGAACAGTACGGGCCCCTTCAGACCTCTGCGGGCGCTTATGGAAACCTACAGGACCCTACAGAAGTCTACGAGACTCTACAGGCCCCTAGGAAACACCACAGGCCCCTACGGAACCCTACATAACCCTCTGGAAACTTATGGCACCCTACAAGATCCTACCAACCCCTGCGGGCACTTACAGAACCCTACAGGTCCCTACGGAAATCTACGGGACTCCACGGGCCCCTAGGGAAGCCTACGGATTTCGATGGAACCCTACCAGCCCCTCTGGAACCCTACAGAATACTCCAGGACCCGACAGCACTCTACAAGACCCTTAGCAACACAACGGAACCTCACGAAAACCCTATGGGCTCCTACAGAACACTGCAGGTGCCTACGGAATCCTACAGAACCCTACAGACACCTGCGGGCACTTACAGAACCCTGCAGGCCCCTACGGAACGCTACAGGTCCATACAGAACCCCACAGGGCCCTACGGAACTTTACCAGCCACTACGGAACTCTACGGGCCCCTACAGAACCCTCCGGAACCTTACAGAATCCCACGAATTCCTACAGACTCCTGCGGGCACTTACACAAACCTACAGGCCCCTACGGAACACTGCCAGCCCATATGGAAGGAACCCTACGGGCCCCTACAGAACACTACTCGCTCCTGCGGTACTCTACAGGCCTCTAGGGAACCTACGAAGCTCTACTGAGCCCTGTGGATCCTTACGGAACAGTACGGGCCCCTTCAGACCTCTGCGGGCGCTTATGGAAACCTACAGGACCCTACGGAACTGTACGAGACTCTACAGGCCCCTAGGGAACACCACAGGCCCCTACGGAACCGTACGAGACTCTACAGGCCCCTAGGGAACACCACAGGCCCCTACGGAACCCTACACAACCCTCTGGAAACTTATGGCACCCTACAAGCTCCTACCAACTCCTGCGGGCACTTACACAACCCTACAGGTCCCTATGGAAATCTACGGGACTCTATGGGCCCCAAGGGAACCCTACGGATTTTGACGGAACCCTACCAGCCCCTCTGGAACCCTACAGAATACTCCAGGACCCGACAGCACTCTACAAGACCCTTAGCGACACAACGGAACCTCACTAAAACCCTATGGGCTCCTACAGAACACTGCAGGTGCCAACGGAACCCTACAGACCCCTACAAAATACTACCAGCCACTACGGAAACCTATGGCCCCTACGGAACTCTACGGAACCTGACAGAAACACTGTGCGCCCCTACAGGCCCTTGCGGGCAGTTGCAGAACTCTGCAGGAACCCACGGAACTTTATGGAACCCTACCAGCCCCTACGGAAGCCTAAAGACCCTTGCAGGCAGTTACGGAACGGTACAGGACCCTATGGAACTTTACCAGCCACTATGGAACTCTAGGGGCCCCTACGGAACCCTGCAGAACCCTCCGGAACCTTACAGAATCCCACAGACTCATAGAGACTCCTGCGGGCACTTACTCAACCCTAGCGGACCCTACGGAACACTGCCAGCCCCTATGGAAGGAACCCTACGGGCCCCTACAGAACACTACTGGCTCCTGCGGTACTCTACAGGCCTCTAGGGAACCTACGAAGCTCTACTGAGCCCTGTGGATCCTTACGGAACAGTACGGGCCCCTTCAGACCTCTGCGGGCGCTTATGGAAACCTACAGGACCCTACGGAACTGTACAAGACTCTACAGGCCCCTAGGGAACACCACAGGCCCCTTACGGAACCGTACGAGACTCTACAGGCCCCTAGGGAACACCACAGGCCCCTACGGAACCCTACACAACCCTCTGGAAACTTATGGCACCCTACAAGAGCCTACCAACCCCTGCGGCCACTTACAGAACCCTACAGGTCCCTACGGAAATCTACGGGACTCCACGGGCCCCTAGGGAAGCCTACGGATTTCGACGGAACCTTACGAGCCCCTCTGGAACCCTACAGAATACTCCAGGACCCGACAGCACTCTACAAGACCCTTAGCAACACAACGGAACCTCACTAAAACCCTATGGGCTCCTACAGAACACTGCAGGCGCCTACGGAATCCTACAGAACCCTACAGACACCTACGGGCACTTACAGAACCCTGCAGGCCCCTACGGAACGCTACAGGTCCATACAGAACCCCACAGGGCCCTACGGAACTTTACCAGCCACTACGGAACTCTACGGGCCCCTACAGAACCCTGCAGAACCCTCCGGAACCTTACAGAATCCCACGAATTCCTACAGACTCCTGCGGGCACTTACACAAACCTACAGTCCCCTACGGAACACTGCTAGCCCCTACGGAAGGAACCTTACGGGCCCCTACAGAACACTACTGGCTCCTGCGGTACTCTACAGGCCTCTAGGGAACCTACGGAGCTCTACTGAGCCCTGTGGATCCTTACGGAACAGTACGGGCCCCTTCAGACCTCTGCGGGCGCTTATGGAAACCTACAGGACCCTACAGAAGTCTACGAGACTCTACAGGCCCCTAGGAAACACCACAGGCCCCTACGGAACCCTACATAACCCTCTGGAAACTTATGGCACCCTACAAGATCCTACCAACCCCTGCGGCCACTTACAGAACCCTACAGGTCCCTACGGAAATCTACGGGACTCCACGGGCCCCTAGGGAAGCCTACGGATTTCGATGGAACCCTACCAGCCCCTCTGGAACCCTACAGAATACTCCAGGACCCGACAGCACTCTACAAGACCCTTAGCAACACAACGGAACCTCACGAAAACCCTATGGGCTCCTACAGAACACTGCAGGTGCCTACGGAATCCTACAGAACCCTACAGACACCTGCGGGCACTTACAGAACCCTGCAGGCCCCTACGGAACGCTACAGGTCCATACAGAACCCCACAGGGCCCTACGGAACTTTACCAGCCACTACGGAACTCTACGGGCCCCTACAGAACCCTCCGGAACCTTACAGAATCCCACGAATTCCTACAGACTCCTGCGGGCACTTACACAAACCTACAGGCCCCTACGGAACACTGCCAGCCCATATGGAAGGAACCCTACGGGCCCCTACAGAACACTACTCGCTCCTGCGGTACTCTACAGGCCTCTAGGGAACCTACGAAGCTCTACTGAGCCCTGTGGATCCTTACGGAACAGTACGGGCCCCTTCAGACCTCTGCGGGCGCTTATGGAAACCTACAGGACCCTACGGAACTGTACGAGACTCTACAGGCCCCTAGGGAACACCACAGGCCCCTACGGAACCGTACGAGACTCTACAGGCCCCTAGGGAACACCACAGGCCCCTACGGAACCCTACACAACCCTCTGGAAACTTATGGCACCCTACAAGCTCCTACCAACCCCTGCGGGCACTTACACAACCCTACAGGTCCCTATGGAAATCTACGGGACTCTATGGGCCCCAAGGGAACCCTACGGATTTTGACGGAACCCTACCAGCCCCTCTGGAACCCTACAGAATACTCCAGGACCCGACAGCACTCTACAAGACCCTTAGCGACACAACGGAACCTCACTAAAACCCTATGGGCTCCTACAGAACACTGCAGGTGCCAACGGAACCCTACAGACCCCTACAAAATACTACCAGCCACTACGGAAACCTATGGCCCCTACGGAACTCTACGGAACCTGACAGAAACACTGTGCGCCCCTACAGGCCCTTGCGGGCAGTTGCAGAACTCTGCAGGAACCCACGGAACTTTATGGAACCCTACCAGCCCCTACGGAAGCCTAAAGACCCTTGCAGGCAGTTACGGAACGGTACAGGACCCTATGGAACTTTACCAGCCACTATGGAACTCTAGGGGCCCCTACGGAACCCTGCAGAACCCTCCGGAACCTTACAGAATCCCACAGACTCCTAGAGACTCCTGCGGGCACTTACTCAACCCTAGCGGACCCTACGGAACACTGCCAGCCCCTATGGAAGGAACCCTACGGGCCCCTACAGAACACTACTGGCTCCTGCGGTACTCTACAGGCCTCTAGGGAACCTACGAAGCTCTACTGAGCCCTGTGGATCCTTACGGAACAGTACGGGCCCCTTCAGACCTCTGCGGGCGCTTATGGAAACCTACAGGACCCTACGGAACTGTACAAGACTCTACAGGCCCCTAGGGAACACCACAGGCCCCTTACGGAACCGTACGAGACTCTACAGGCCCCTAGGGAACACCACAGGCCCCTACGGAACCCTACACAACCCTCTGGAAACTTATGGCACCCTACAAGAGCCTACCAACCCCTGCGGCCACTTACAGAACCCTACAGGTCCCTACGGAAATCTACGGGACTCCACGGGCCCCTAGGGAAGCCTACGGATTTCGACGGAACCTTACGAGCCCCTCTGGAACCCTACAGAATACTCCAGGACCCGACAGCACTCTACAAGACCCTTAGCAACACAACGGAACCTCACTAAAACCCTATGGGCTCCTACAGAACACTGCAGGCGCCTACGGAATCCTACAGAACCCTACAGACACCTGCGGGCACTTACAGAACCCTGCAGGCCCCTACGGAACGCTACAGGTCCATACAGAACCCCACAGGGCCCTACGGAACTTTACCAGCCACTACGGAACTCTACGGGCCCCTACAGAACCCTGCAGAACCCTCCGGAACCTTACAGAATCCCACGAATTCCTACAGACTCCTGCGGGCACTTACACAAACCTACAGTCCCCTACGGAACACTGCTAGCCCCTACGGAAGGAACCTTACGGGCCCCTACAGAACACTACTGGCTCCTGCGGTACTCTACAGGCCTCTA
This sequence comes from Numenius arquata, assembly GCF_964106895.1. Lineage (NCBI taxonomy): Eukaryota > Metazoa > Chordata > Aves > Charadriiformes > Scolopacidae > Numenius > Numenius arquata. The sequence goes on from NW_027414402.1 coordinate 29,869, forward strand.
GGGAACCTACGGAGCTCTACTGAGCCCTGTGGATCCTTACGGAACAGTACGGGCCCCTTCAGACCTCTGCGGCCGCTTATGGAAACCTACAGGACCCTACGGAACTGTACGAGACTCTACAGGCCCCTAGGGAACACCACAGGCCCCTACGGAACCGTACGAGACTCTACAGGCCCCTAGGGAACACCACAGGCCCCTACGGAACCCTACACAACCCTCTGGAAACTTATGGCACCCTACAAGCTCCTACCAACTCCTGCGGGCACTTACACAACCCTACAGGTCCCTACGGAAATCTACGGGACTCTATGGGCCCCAAGGGAACCCTACGGATTTTGACGGAACCCTACCAGCCCCTCTGGAACCCTACAGAATACTCCAGGACCCGACAGAACTCTACAAGACCCTTAGCGACACAACGGAACCTCACGAAAACCCTATGGGCTCCTACAGAACACTGCAGGTGCCTACGGAACCCTACAGACCCCTACGGAATACTACCAGCCACTACGGAAACCTATGGCCCCTACGGAACTCTACGGAACCTGACAGAAACACTGTGCGCCCCTACAGGCCCTTGCGGGCAGTTGCAGAACTCTGCAGGAACCCACGGAACTTTATGGAACCCTACCAGCCCCTACGGAAGCCTAAAGACCCTTGCAGGCAGTTACGGAACGGTACAGGACCCTATGGAACTTTACCAGCCACTATGGAACTCTAGGGGCCCCTACGGAACCCTGCAGAACCCTCCGGAACCTTACAGAATCCCACAGACTCCTACAGACTCCTGCGGGCACTTACTCAACCCTAGCGGACCCTACGGAACACTGCCAGCCCATATGGAAGGAACCCTACGGGCCCCTACAGAACACTACTGGCTCCTGCGGTACTCTACAGGCCTCTAGGGAACCTACGAAGCTCTACTGAGCCCTGTGGATCCTTACGGAACAGTACGGGCCCCTTCAGACCTCTGCGGGCGCTTATGGAAACCTACAGGACCCTACAGAAGTCTACGAGACTCTACAGGCCCCTAGGAAACACCACAGGCCCCTACGGAACCCTACATAACCCTCTGGAAACTTATGGCACCCTACAAGATCCTACCAACCCCTGCGGGCACTTACAGAACCCTACAGGTCCCTACGGAAATCTACGGGACTCCACGGGCCCCTAGGGAAGCCTACGGATTTCGATGGAACCCTACCAGCCCCTCTGGAACCCTACAGAATACTCCAGGACCCGACAGCACTCTACAAGACCCTTAGCAACACAACGGAACCTCACGAAAACCCTATGGGCTCCTACAGAACACTGCAGGCACCTACGGAATCCTACAGAACCCTACAGACACCTGCGGGCACTTACAGAACCCTGCAGGCCCCTACGGAACGCTACAGGTCCATACAGAACCCCACAGGGCCCTACGGAACTTTACCAGCCACTACGGAACTCTACGGGCCCCTACAGAACCCTCCGGAACCTTACAGAATCCCACGAATTCCTACAGACTCCTGCGGGCACTTACACAAACCTACAGGCCCCTACGGAACACTGCCAGCCCATATGGAAGGAACCCTACGGGCCCCTACAGAACACTACTCGCTCCTGCGGTACTCTACAGGCCTCTAGGGAACCTACGAAGCTCTACTGAGCCCTGTGGATCCTTACGGAACAGTACGGGCCCCTTCAGACCTCTGCGGGCGCTTATGGAAACCTACAGGACCCTACAGAACTCTACGAGACTCTACAGGCCCCTAGGAAACACCACAGGCCCCTACGGAACCCTACACAACCCTCTGGAAACTTATGGCACCCTACAAGCTCCTACCAACCCCTACGGGCACTTACAGAACCCTACAGGTCCCTACGGAAATCTACGGGACTCCACGGGCCCCTAGGGAAGCCTACGGATTTCGACGGAACCTTACGAGGCCCTCTGGAACCCTACAGAATACTCCAGGACCCGACAGCACTCTACAAGACCCTTAGCAACACAACGAAACCTCACGAAAACCCTATGGGCTCCTACAGAACACTGCAGGTGCCTACGGAATCCTACAGAACCCTACAGACACGTGCGGGCACTTACAGAACACTGCAGGCCCCTACGGAACCCTACAGGTCCATACAGAACCCCACAGGGCCCTACGGAACTTTACCAGCCACTACGGAACTCTACGGGCCCCTACAGAACCCTGCAGAACCCTCCGGAACCTTACAGAATCCCACGAATTCCTACAGACTCCTGCGGGCAGTTACACAAACCTACAGGCCCCTACGGAACACTGCTAGCCCCTACGGAAGGAACCTTACGGGCCCCTACAGAACACTACTGGCTCCTGCGGTACTCTACAGGCCTCTAGGGAACCTACGGAGCTCTACTGAGCCCTGTGGATCCTTACGGAACAGTACGGGCCCCTTCAGACCTCTGCGGGCGCTTATGGAAACCTACAGGACCCTACGGAACTGTACGAGACTCTACAGGCCCCTAGGGAACACCACAGGCCCCTACGGAACCGTACGAGACTCTACAGGCCCCTAGGGAACACCACAGGCCCCTACGGAACCCTACACAACCCTCTGGAAACTTATGGCACCCTACAAGCTCCTACCAACCCCTGCGGGCACTTACAGAACCCTACAGGTCCCTACGGAAATCTACGGGACTCCACGGGCCCCTAGGGAAGCCTACGGATTTCGACGGAACCTTACGAGCCCCTCTGGAACCCTACAGAATACTCCAGGACCCGACAGCACTCTACAAGACCCTTAGCAACACAACGGAACCTCACTAAAACCCTATGGGCTCCTACAGAACACTGCAGGCGCCTACGGAATCCTACAGAACCCTACAGACACCTGCGGGCACTTACAGAACCCTGCAGGCCCCTACGGAACGCTACAGGTCCATACAGAACCCCACAGGGCCCTACGGAACTTTACCAGCCACTACGGAACTCTACGGGCCCCTACAGAACCCTGCAGAACCCTCCGGAACCTTACAGAATCCCACGAATTCCTACAGACTCCTGCGGGCACTTACACAAACCTACAGTCCCCTACGGAACACTGCTAGCCCCTACGGAAGGAACCTTACGGGCCCCTACAGAACACTACTGGCTCCTGCGGTACTCTACAGGCCTCTAGGGAACCTACGGAGCTCTACTGAGCCCTGTGGATCCTTACGGAACAGTACGGGCCCCTTCAGACCTCTGCGGCCGCTTATGGAAACCTACAGGACCCTACGGAACTGTACGAGACTCTACAGGCCCCTAGGGAACACCACAGGCCCCTACGGAACCGTACGAGACTCTACAGGCCCCTAGGGAACACCACAGGCCCCTACGGAACCCTACACAACCCTCTGGAAACTTATGGCACCCTACAAGCTCCTACCAACCCCTGCGGGCACTTACACAACCCTACAGGTCCCTACGGAAATCTACGGGACTCTATGGGCCCCAAGGGAACCCTACGGATTTTGACGGAACCCTACCAGCCCCTCTGGAACCCTACAGAATACTCCAGGACCCGACAGAACTCTACAAGACCCTTAGCGACACAACGGAACCTCACGAAAACCCTATGGGCTCCTACAGAACACTGCAGGTGCCTACGGAACCCTACAGACCCCTACGGAATACTACCAGCCACTACGGAAACCTATGGCCCCTACGGAACTCTACGGAACCTGACAGAAACACTGTGCGCCCCTACAGGCCCTTGCGGGCAGTTGCAGAACTCTGCAGGAACCCACGGAACTTTATGGAACCCTACCAGCCCCTACGGAAGCCTAAAGAATCTTGCAGGCAGTTACGGAACGGTACAGGACCCTATGGAACTTTACCAGCCACTATGGAACTCTAGGGGCCCCTACGGAACCCTGCAGAACCCTCCGGAACCTTACAGAATCCCACAGACTCCTGCGGGCACTTACTCAACCCTAGCGGACCCTACGGAACACTGCCAGCCCATATGGAAGGAACCCTACGGGCCCCTACAGAACACTACTGGCTCCTGCGGTACTCTACAGGCCTCTAGGGAACCTACGAAGCTCTACTGAGCCCTGTGGATCCTTACGGAACAGTACGGGCCCCTTCAGACCTCTGCGGCCGCTTATGGAAACCTACAGGACCCTACAGAAGTCTACGAGACTCTACAGGCCCCTAGGAAACACCACAGGCCCCTACGGAACCCTACATAACCCTCTGGAAACTTATGGCACCCTACAAGATCCTACCAACCCCTGCGGGCACTTACAGAACCCTACAGGTCCCTATGGAAATCTACGGGACTCCACGGGCTCCTAGGGAAGCCTACGGATTTCGATGGAACCCTACCAGCCCCTCTGGAACCCTACAGAATACTCCAGGACCCGACAGCACTCTACAAGACCCTTAGCAACACAACGGAACCTCACGAAAACCCTATGGGCTCCTACAGAACACTGCAGGCACCTACGGAATCCTACAGAACCCTACAGACACCTGCGGGCACTTACAGAACCCTGCAGGCCCCTACGGAACGCTACAGGTCCATACAGAACCCCACAGGGCCCTACGGAACTTTACCAGCCACTACGGAACTCTACGGGCCCCTACAGAACCCTCCGGAACCTTACAGAATCCCACGAATTCCTACAGACTCCTGCGGGCACTTACACAAACCTACAGGCCCCTACGGAACACTGCCAGCCCATATGGAAGGAACCCTACGGGCCCCTACAGAACACTACTCGCTCCTGCGGTACTCTACAGGCCTCTAGGGAACCTACGAAGCTCTACTGAGCCCTGTGGATCCTTACGGAACAGTACGGGCCCCTTCAGACCTCTGCGGGCGCTTATGGAAACCTACAGGACCCTACGGAACTCTACGAGACTCTACAGGCCCCTAGGAAACACCACAGGCCCCTACGGAACCCTACATAACCCTCTGGAAACTTATGGCACCCTACAAGCTCCTACCAACCCCTACGGGCACTTACAGAACCCTACAGGTCCCTACGGAAATCTACGGGACTCCACGGGCCCCTAGGGAAGCCTACGGATTTCGACGGAACCTTACGAGGCCCTCTGGAACCCTACAGAATACTCCAGGACCCGACAGCACTCTACAAGACCCTTAGCAACACAACGGAACCTCACGAAAACCCTATGGGCTCCTACAGAACACTGCAGGTGCCTACGGAATCCTACAGAACCCTACAGACACGTGCGGGCACTTACAGAACACTGCAGGCCCCTACGGAACCCTACAGGTCCATACAGAACCCCACAGGGCCCTACGGAACTTTACCAGCCACTACGGAACTCTACGGGCCCCTACAGAACCCTGCAGAACCCTCCGGAACCTTACAGAATCCCACGAATTCCTACAGACTCCTGCGGGCACTTACACAAACCTACAGGCCCCTACGGAACACTGCTAGCCCCTACGGAAGGAACCTTACGGGCCCCTACAGAACACTACTGGCTCCTGCGGTACTCTACAGGCCTCTAGGGAACCTACGGAGCTCTACTGAGCCCTGTGGATCCTTACGGAACAGTACGGGCCCCTTCAGACCTCTGCGGGCGCTTATGGAAACCTACAGGACCCTACGGAACTGTACGAGACTCTACAGGCCCCTAGGGAACACCACAGGCCCCTACGGAACCGTACGAGACTCTACAGGCCCCTAGGGAACACCACAGGCCCCTACGGAACCCTACACAACCCTCTGGAAACTTATGGCACCCTACAAGCTCCTACCAACCCCTGCGGGCACTTACACAACCCTACAGGTCCCTACGGAAATCTACGGGACTCTATGGGCCCCAAGGGAACCCTACGGATTTTGACGGAACCCTACCAGCCCCTCTGGAACCCTACAGAATACTCCAGGACCCGACAGAACTCTACAAGACCCTTAGCGACACAACGGAACCTCACGAAAACCCTATGGGCTCCTACAGAACACTGCAGGTGCCTACGGAACCCTACAGACCCCTACGGAATACTACCAGCCACTACGGAAACCTATGGCCCCTACGGAACTCTACGGAACCTGACAGAAACACTGTGCGCCCCTACAGGCCCTTGCGGGCAGTTGCAGAACTCTGCAGGAACCCACGGAACTTTATGGAACCCTACCAGCCCCTACGGAAGCCTAAAGACCCTTGCAGGCAGTTACGGAACGGTACAGGACCCTATGGAACTTTACCAGCCACTATGGAACTCTAGGGGCCCCTACGGAACCCTGCAGAACCCTCCGGAACCTTACAGAATCCCACAGACTCCTACAGACTCCTGCGGGCACTTACTCAACCCTAGCGGACCCTACGGAACACTGCCAGCCCCTATGGAAGGAACCCTACGGGCCCCTACAGAACACTACTGGCTCCTGCGGTACTCTACAGGCCTCTAGGGAACCTACGAAGCTCTACTGAGCCCTGTGGATCCTTACAGAACAGTACGGGCCCCTTCAGACCTCTGCGGGCGCTTATGGAAACCTACAGGACCCTACGGAACTGTACAAGACTCTACAGGCCCCTAGGGAACACCACAGGCCCCTTACGGAACCGTACGAGACTCTACAGGCCCCTAGGGAACACCACAGGCCCCTACGGAACCCTACACAACCCTCTGGAAACTTATGGCACCCTACAAGCTCCTACCAACCCCTGCGGCCACATACAGAACCCTACAGGTCCCTACGGAAATCTACGGGACTCCACGGGCCCCTAGGGAAGCCTACGGATTTCGACGGAACCTTACGAGCCCCTCTGGAACCCTACAGAATACTCCAGGACCCGACAGCACTCTACAAGACCCTTAGCAACACAACGGAACCTCACTAAAACCCTATGGGCTCCTACAGAACACTGCAGGCGCCTACGGAATCCTACAGAACCCTACAGACACCTGCGGGCACTTACAGAACCCTGCAGGCCCCTACGGAACGCTACAGGTCCATACAGAACCCCACAGGGCCCTACGGAACTTTACCAGCCACTACGGAACTCTACGGGCCCCTACAGAACCCTGCAGAACCCTCCGGAACCTTACAGAATCCCACGAATTCCTACAGACTCCTGCGGGCACTTACACAAACCTACAGTCCCCTACGGAACACTGCTAGCCCCTACGGAAGGAACCTTACGGGCCCCTACAGAACACTACTGGCTCCTGCGGTACTCTACAGGCCTCTAGGGAACCTACGGAGCTCTACTGAGCCCTGTGGATCCTTACGGAACAGTACGGGCCCCTTCAGACCTCTGCGGGCGCTTATGGAAACCTACAGGACCCTACAGAAGTCTACGAGACTCTACAGGCCCCTAGGAAACACCACAGGCCCCTACGGAACCCTACATAACCCTCTGGAAACTTATGGCACCCTACAAGATCCTACCAACCCCTGCGGCCACTTACAGAACCCTACAGGTCCCTACGGAAATCTACGGGACTCCACGGGCCCCTAGGGAAGCCTACGGATTTCGATGGAACCCTACCAGCCCCTCTGGAACCCTACAGAATACTCCAGGACCCGACAGCACTCTACAAGACCCTTAGCAACACAACGGAACCTCACGAAAACCCTATGGGCTCCTACAGAACACTGCAGGTGCCTACGGAATCCTACAGAACCCTACAGACACCTGCGGGCACTTACAGAACCCTGCAGGCCCCTACGGAACGCTACAGGTCCATACAGAACCCCACAGGGCCCTACGGAACTTTACCAGCCACTACGGAACTCTACGGGCCCCTACAGAACCCTCCGGAACCTTACAGAATCCCACGAATTCCTACAGACTCCTGCGGGCACTTACACAAACCTACAGGCCCCTACGGAACACTGCCAGCCCATATGGAAGGAACCCTACGGGCCCCTACAGAACACTACTCGCTCCTGCGGTACTCTACAGGCCTCTAGGGAACCTACGAAGCTCTACTGAGCCCTGTGGATCCTTACGGAACAGTACGGGCCCCTTCAGACCTCTGCGGGCGCTTATGGAAACCTACAGGACCCTACGGAACTGTACGAGACTCTACAGGCCCCTAGGGAACACCACAGGCCCCTACGGAACCGTACGAGACTCTACAGGCCCCTAGGGAACACCACAGGCCCCTACGGAACCCTACACAACCCTCTGGAAACTTATGGCACCCTACAAGCTCCTACCAACCCCTGCGGGCACTTACACAACCCTACAGGTCCCTATGGAAATCTACGGGACTCTATGGGCCCCAAGGGAACCCTACGGATTTTGACGGAACCCTACCAGCCCCTCTGGAACCCTACAGAATACTCCAGGACCCGACAGCACTCTACAAGACCCTTAGCGACACAACGGAACCTCACTAAAACCCTATGGGCTCCTACAGAACACTGCAGGTGCCAACGGAACCCTACAGACCCCTACAAAATACTACCAGCCACTACGGAAACCTATGGCCCCTACGGAACTCTACGGAACCTGACAGAAACACTGTGCGCCCCTACAGGCCCTTGCGGGCAGTTGCAGAACTCTGCAGGAACCCACGGAACTTTATGGAACCCTACCAGCCCCTACGGAAGCCTAAAGACCCTTGCAGGCAGTTACGGAACGGTACAGGACCCTATGGAACTTTACCAGCCACTATGGAACTCTAGGGGCCCCTACGGAACCCTGCAGAACCCTCCGGAACCTTACAGAATCCCACAGACTCCTAGAGACTCCTGCGGGCACTTACTCAACCCTAGCGGACCCTACGGAACACTGCCAGCCCCTATGGAAGGAACCCTACGGGCCCCTACAGAACACTACTGGCTCCTGCGGTACTCTACAGGCCTCTAGGGAACCTACGAAGCTCTACTGAGCCCTGTGGATCCTTACGGAACAGTACGGGCCCCTTCAGACCTCTGCGGGCGCTTATGGAAACCTACAGGACCCTACGGAACTGTACAAGACTCTACAGGCCCCTAGGGAACACCACAGGCCCCTTACGGAACCGTACGAGACTCTACAGGCCCCTAGGGAACACCACAGGCCCCTACGGAACCCTACACAACCCTCTGGAAACTTATGGCACCCTACAAGAGCCTACCAACCCCTGCGGCCACTTACAGAACCCTACAGGTCCCTACGGAAATCTACGGGACTCCACGGGCCCCTAGGGAAGCCTACGGATTTCGACGGAACCTTACGGGCCCCTACAGAACACTACTGGCTCCTGCGGTACTCTACAGGCCTCTAGGGAACCTACGGAGCTCTACTGAGCCCTGTGGATCCTTACGGAACAGTACGGGCCCCTTCAGACCTCTGCGGGCGCTTATGGAAACCTACAGGACCCTACGGAACTGTACGAGACTCTACAGGCCCCTAGGGAACACCACAGGCCCCTACGGAACCGTACGAGACTCTACAGGCCCCTAGGGAACACCACAGGCCCCTACGGAACCCTACACAACCCTCTGGAAACTTATGGCACACTACAAGCTCCTACCAACCCCTGCGGGCACTTACACAACCCTACAGGTCCCTACGGAAATCTACGGGACTCTATGGGCCCCAAGGGAACCCTACGGATTTTGACGGAACCCTACCAGCCCCTCTGGAACCCTACAGAATACTCCAGGACCCGACAGAACTCTACAAGACCCTTAGCGACACAACGGAACCTCACGAAAACCCTATGGGCTCCTACAGAACACTGCAGGTGCCAACGGAACCCTACAGACCCCTACGGAATACTACCAGCCACTACGGAAACCTATGGCCCCTACGGAACTCTACGGAACCTGACAGAAACACTGTGCGCCCCTACAGGCCCTTGCGGGCAGTTGCAGAACTCTGCAGGAACCCACGGAACTTTATGGAACCCTACCAGCCCCTACGGAAGCCTAAAGACCCTTGCAGGCAGTTACGGAACGGTACAGGACCCTATGGAACTTTACCAGCCACTATGGAACTCTAGGGGCCCCTACGGAACCCTGCAGAACCCTCCGGAACCTTACAGAATCCCACAGACTCCTACAGACTCCTGCGGGCACTTACTCAACCCTAGCGGACCCTACGGAACACTGCCAGCCCATATGGAAGGAACCCTACGGGCCCCTACAGAACACTACTGGCTCCTGCGGTACTCTACAGGCCTCTAGGGAACCTACAAAGCTCTACTGAGCCCTGTGGATCCTTACGGAATAGTACGGGCCCCTTCAGACCTCTGCGGGCGCTTATGGAAACCTACAGGACCCTACAGAAGTCTACGAGACTCTACAGGCCCCTAGGAAACACCACAGGCCCCTACGGAACCCTACATAACCCTCTGGAAACTTATGGCACCCTACAAGATCCTACCAACCCCTGCGGCCACTTACAGAACCCTACAGGTCCCTACGGAAATCTACGGGACTCCACGGGCCCCTAGGGAAGCCTACGGATTTCGATGGAACCCTACCAGCCCCTCTGGAACCCTACAGAATACTCCAGGACCCGACAGCACTCTACAAGACCCTTAGCAACACAACGGAACCTCACGAAAACCCTATGGGCTCCTACAGAACACTGCAGGCACCTACGGAATCCTACAGAACCCTACAGACACCTGCGGGCACTTACAGAACCCTGCAGGCCCCTACAGAACGCTACAGGTCCATACAGAACCCCACAGGGCCCTACGGAACTTTACCAGCCACTACGGAACTCTACGGGCCCCTACAGAACCCTCCGGAACCTTACAGAATCCCACGAATTCCTACAGACTCCTGCGGGCACTTACACAAACCTACAGGCCCCTACGGAACACTGCCAGCCCATATGGAAGGAACCCTACGGGCCCCTACAGAACACTACTCGCTCCTGCGGTACTCTACAGGCCTCTAGGGAACCTACGAAGCTCTACTGAGCCCTGTGGATCCTTACGGAACAGTACGGGCCCCTTCAGACCTCTGCGGGCGCTTATGGAAACCTACAGGACCCTACAGAAGTCTACGAGACTCTACAGGCCCCTAGGAAACACCACAGGCCCCTACGGAACCCTACACAACCCTCTGGAAACTTATGGCACCCTACAAGCTCCTACCAACCCCTACGGGCACTTACAGAACCCTACAGGTCCCTACGGAAATCTACGGGACTCCACGGGCCCCTAGGGAAGCCTACGGATTTCGACGGAACCTTACGAGGCCCTCTGGAACCCTACAGAATACTCCAGGACCCGACAGCACTCTACAAGACCCTTAGCAACACAACGGAACCTCACGAAAACCCTATGGGCTCCTACAGAACACTGCAGGTGCCTACGGAATCCTACAGAACCCTACAGACACGTGCGGGCACTTACAGAACACTGCAGGCCCCTACGGAACCCTACAGGTCCATACAGAACCCCACAGGGCCCTACGGAACTTTACCAGCCACTACGGAACTCTACGGGCCCCTACAGAACCCTGCAGAACCCTCCGGAACCTTACAGAATCCCACGAATTCCTACAGACTCCTGCGGGCAGTTACACAAACCTACAGGCCCCTACGGAACACTGCTAGCCCCTACGGAAGGAACCTTACGGGCCCCTACAGAACACTACTGGCTCCTGCGGTACTCTACAGGCCTCTAGGGAACCTACGGAGCTCTACTGAGCCCTGTGGATCCTTACGGAACAGTACGGGCCCCTTCAGACCTCTGCGGGCGCTTATGGAAACCTACAGGACCCTACGGAACTGTACGAGACTCTACAGGCCCCTAGGGAACACCACAGGCCCCTACGGAACCGTACGAGACTCTACAGGCCCCTAGGGAACACCACAGGCCCCTACGGAACCCTACACAACCCTCTGGAAACTTATGGCACCCTACAAGCTCCTACCAACCCCTGCGGGCACTTACACAACCCTACAGGTCCCTACGGAAATCTACGGGACTCTATGGGCCCCAAGGGAACCCTACGGATTTTGACGGAACCCTACCAGCCCCTCTGGAACCCTACAGAATACTCCAGGACCCGACAGCACTCTACAAGACCCTTAGCAACACAACGGAACCTCACGAAAACCCTATGGGCTCCTACAGAACACTGCAGGTGCCTACGGAATCCTACAGAACCCTACAGACACCTGCGGGCACTTACAGAACCCTGCAGGCCCCTACGGAACGCTACAGGTCCATACAGAACCCCACAGGGCCCTACGGAACTTTACCAGCCACTACGGAACTCTACGGGCCCCTACAGAACCCTCCGGAACCTTACAGAATCCCACGAATTCCTACAGACTCCTGCGGGCACTTACACAAACCTACAGGCCCCTACGGAACACTGCCAGCCCATATGGAAGGAACCCTACGGGCCCCTACAGAACACTACTCGCTCCTGCGGTACTCTACAGGCCTCTAGGGAACCTACGAAGCTCTACTGAGCCCTGTGGATCCTTACGGAACAGTACGGGCCCCTTCAGACCTCTGCGGGCGCTTATGGAAACCTACAGGACCCTACGGAACTGTACGAGACTCTACAGGCCCCTAGGGAACACCACAGGCCCCTACGGAACCGTACGAGACTCTACAGGCCCCTAGGGAACACCACAGGCCCCTACGGAACCCTACACAACCCTCTGGAAACTTATGGCACCCTACAAGCTCCTACCAACCCCTGCAGGCACTTACACAACCCTACAGGTCCCTATGGAAATCTACGGGACTCTATGGGCCCCAAGGGAACCCTACGGATTTTGACGGAACCCTACCAGCCCCTCTGGAACCCTACAGAATACTCCAGGACCCGACAGCACTCTACAAGACCCTTAGCGACACAACGGAACCTCACTAAAACCCTATGGGCTCCTACAGAACACTGCAGGTGCCAACGGAACCCTACAGACCCCTACAAAATACTACCAGCCACTACGGAAACCTATGGCCCCTACGGAACTCTACGGAACCTGACAGAAACACTGTGCGCCCCTACAGGCCCTTGCGGGCAGTTGCAGAACTCTGCAGGAACCCACGGAACTTTATGGAACCCTACCAGCCCCTACGGAAGCCTAAAGACCCTTGCAGGCAGTTACGGAACGGTACAGGACCCTATGGAACTTTACCAGCCACTATGGAACTCTAGGGGCCCCTACGGAACCCTGCAGAACCCTCCGGAACCTTACAGAATCCCACAGACTCCTAGAGACTCCTGCGGGCACTTACTCAACCCTAGCGGACCCTACGGAACACTGCCAGCCCCTATGGAAGGAACCCTACGGGCCCCTACAGAACACTACTGGCTCCTGCGGTACTCTACAGGCCTCTAGGGAACCTACGAAGCTCTACTGAGCCCTGTGGATCCTTACGGAACAGTACGGGCCCCTTCAGACCTCTGCGGGCGCTTATGGAAACCTACAGGACCCTACGGAACTGTACAAGACTCTACAGGCCCCTAGGGAACACCACAGGCCCCTTACGGAACCGTACGAGACTCTACAGGCCCCTAGGGAACACCACAGGCCCCTACGGAACCCTACACAACCCTCTGGAAACTTATGGCACCCTACAAGAGCCTACCAACCCCTGCGGCCACTTACAGAACCCTACAGGTCCCTACGGAAATCTACGGGACTCCACGGGCCCCTAGGGAAGCCTACGGATTTCGACGGAACCTTACGGGCCCCTACAGAACACTACTGGCTCCTGCGGTACTCTACAGGCCTCTAGGGAACCTACGGAGCTCTACTGAGCCCTGTGGATCCTTACGGAACAGTACGGGCCCCTTCAGACCTCTGCGGGCGCTTATGGAAACCTACAGGACCCTACGGAACTGTACGAGACTCTACAGGCCCCTAGGGAACACCACAGGCCCCTACGGAACCGTACGAGACTCTACAGGCCCCTAGGGAACACCACAGGCCCCTACGGAACCCTACACAACCCTCTGGAAACTTATGGCACACTACAAGCTCCTACCAACCCCTGCGGGCACTTACACAACCCTACAGGTCCCTACGGAAATCTACGGGACTCTATGGGCCCCAAGGGAACCCTACGGATTTTGACGGAACCCTACCAGCCCCTCTGGAACCCTACAGAATACTCCAGGACCCGACAGAACTCTACAAGACCCTTAGCGACACAACGGAACCTCACGAAAACCCTATGGGCTCCTACAGAACACTGCAGGTGCCAACGGAACCCTACAGACCCCTACGGAATACTACCAGCCACTACGGAAACCTATGGCCCCTACGGAACTCTACGGAACCTGACAGAAACACTGTGCGCCCCTACAGGCCCTTGCGGGCAGTTGCAGAACTCTGCAGGAACCCACGGAACTTTATGGAACCCTACCAGCCCCTACGGAAGCCTAAAGACCCTTGCAGGCAGTTACGGAACGGTACAGGACCCTATGGAACTTTACCAGCCACTATGGAACTCTAGGGGCCCCTACGGAACCCTGCAGAACCCTCCGGAACCTTACAGAATCCCACAGACTCCTACAGACTCCTGCGGGCACTTACTCAACCCTAGCGGACCCTACGGAACACTGCCAGCCCATATGGAAGGAACCCTACGGGCCCCTACAGAACACTACTGGCTCCTGCGGTACTCTACAGGCCTCTAGGGAACCTACAAAGCTCTACTGAGCCCTGTGGATCCTTACGGAATAGTACGGGCCCCTTCAGACCTCTGCGGGCGCTTATGGAAACCTACAGGACCCTACAGAAGTCTACGAGACTCTACAGGCCCCTAGGAAACACCACAGGCCCCTACGGAACCCTACATAACCCTCTGGAAACTTATGGCACCCTACAAGATCCTACCAACCCCTGCGGCCACTTACAGAACCCTACAGGTCCCTACGGAAATCTACGGGACTCCACGGGCCCCTAGGGAAGCCTACGGATTTCGATGGAACCCTACCAGCCCCTCTGGAACCCTACAGAATACTCCAGGACCCGACAGCACTCTACAAGACCCTTAGCAACACAACGGAACCTCACGAAAACCCTATGGGCTCCTACAGAACACTGCAGGCACCTACGGAATCCTACAGAACCCTACAGACACCTGCGGGCACTTACAGAACCCTGCAGGCCCCTACAGAACGCTACAGGTCCATACAGAACCCCACAGGGCCCTACGGAACTTTACCAGCCACTACGGAACTCTACGGGCCCCTACAGAACCCTCCGGAACCTTACAGAATCCCACGAATTCCTACAGACTCCTGCGGGCACTTACACAAACCTACAGGCCCCTACGGAACACTGCCAGCCCATATGGAAGGAACCCTACGGGCCCCTACAGAACACTACTCGCTCCTGCGGTACTCTACAGGCCTCTAGGGAACCTACGAAGCTCTACTGAGCCCTGTGGATCCTTACGGAACAGTACGGGCCCCTTCAGACCTCTGCGGGCGCTTATGGAAACCTACAGGACCCTACAGAAGTCTACGAGACTCTACAGGCCCCTAGGAAACACCACAGGCCCCTACGGAACCCTACACAACCCTCTGGAAACTTATGGCACCCTACAAGCTCCTACCAACCCCTACGGGCACTTACAGAACCCTACAGGTCCCTACGGAAATCTACGGGACTCCACGGGCCCCTAGGGAAGCCTACGGATTTCGACGGAACCTTACGAGGCCCTCTGGAACCCTACAGAATACTCCAGGACCCGACAGCACTCTACAAGACCCTTAGCAACACAACGGAACCTCACGAAAACCCTATGGGCTCCTACAGAACACTGCAGGTGCCTACGGAATCCTACAGAACCCTACAGACACGTGCGGGCACTTACAGAACACTGCAGGCCCCTACGGAACCCTACAGGTCCATACAGAACCCCACAGGGCCCTACGGAACTTTACCAGCCACTACGGAACTCTACGGGCCCCTACAGAACCCTGCAGAACCCTCCGGAACCTTACAGAATCCCACGAATTCCTACAGACTCCTGCGGGCAGTTACACAAACCTACAGGCCCCTACGGAACACTGCTAGCCCCTACGGAAGGAACCTTACGGGCCCCTACAGAACACTACTGGCTCCTGCGGTACTCTACAGGCCTCTAGGGAACCTACGGAGCTCTACTGAGCCCTGTGGATCCTTACGGAACAGTACGGGCCCCTTCAGACCTCTGCGGCCGCTTATGGAAACCTACAGGACCCTACGGAACTGTACGAGACTCTACAGGCCCCTAGGGAACACCACAGGCCCCTACGGAACCGTACGAGACTCTACAGGCCCCTAGGGAACACCACAGGCCCCTACGGAACCCTACACAACCCTCTGGAAACTTATGGCACCCTACAAGCTCCTACCAACCCCTGCGGGCACTTACACAACCCTACAGGTCCCTACGGAAATCTACGGGACTCTATGGGCCCCAAGGGAACCCTACGGATTTTGACGGAACCCTACCAGCCCCTCTGGAACCCTACAGAATACTCCAGGACCCGACAGAACTCTACAAGACCCTTAGCGACACAACGGAACCTCACGAAAACCCTATGGGCTCCTACAGAACACTGCAGGTGCCAACGGAACCCTACAGACCCCTACGGAATACTACCAGCCACTACGGAAACCTATGGCCCCTACGGAACTCTACGGAACCTGACAGAAACACTGTGCGCCCCTACAGGCCCTTGCGGGCAGTTGCAGAACTCTGCAGGAACCCACGGAACTTTATGGAACCCTACCAGCCCCTACGGAAGCCTAAAGACCCTTGCAGGCAGTTACGGAACGGTACAGGACCCTATGGAACTTTACCAGCCACTATGGAACTCTAGGGGCCCCTACGGAACCCTGCAGAACCCTCCGGAACCTTACAGAATCCCACAGACTCCTACAGACTCCTGCGGGCACTTACTCAACCCTAGCGGACCCTACGGAACACTGCCAGCCCATATGGAAGGAACCCTACGGGCCCCTACAGAACACTACTGGCTCCTGCGGTACTCTACAGGCCTCTAGGGAACCTACGAAGCTCTACTGAGCCCTGTGGATCCTTACGGAACAGTACGGGCCCCTTCAGACCTCTGCGGGCGCTTATGGAAACCTACAGGACCCTACAGAAGTCTACGAGACTCTACAGGCCCCTAGGAAACACCACAGGCCCCTACGGAACCCTACACAACCCTCTGGAAACTTATGGCACCCTACAAGATCCTACCAACCCCTGCGGGCACTTACAGAACCCTACAGGTCCCTACGGAAATCTACGGGACTCCACGGGCCCCTAGGGAAGCCTACGGATTTCGATGGAACCCTACCAGCCCCTCTGGAACCCTACAGAATACTCCAGGACCCGACAGCACTCTACAAGACCCTTAGCAACACAACGGAACCTCACGAAAACCCTATGGGCTCCTACAGAACACTGCAGGCACCTACGGAATCCTACAGAACCCTACAGACACCTGCGGGCACTTACAGAACCCTGCAGGCCCCTACGGAACGCTACAGGTCCATACAGAACCCCACAGGGCCCTACGGAACTTTACCAGCCACTACGGAACTCTACGGGCCCCTACAGAACCCTCCGGAACCTTACAGAATCCCACGAATTCCTACAGACTCCTGCGGGCACTTACACAAACCTACAGGCCCCTACGGAACACTGCCAGCCCATATGGAAGGAACCCTACGGGCCCCTACAGAACACTACTCGCTCCTGCGGTACTCTACAGGCCTCTAGGGAACCTACGAAGCTCTACTGAGCCCTGTGGATCCTTATGGAACAGTACGGGCCCCTTCAGACCTCTGCGGGCGCTTATGGAAACCTACAGGACCCTACAGAAGTCTACGAGACTCTACAGGCCCCTAGGAAACACCACAGGCCCCTACGGAACCCTACACAACCCTCTGGAAACTTATGGCACCCTACAAGCTCCTACCAACCCCTACGGGCACTTACAGAACCCTACAGGTCCCTACGGAAATCTACGGGACTCCACGGGCCCCTAGGGAAGCCTACGGATTTCGACGGAACCTTACGAGGCCCTCTGGAACCCTACAGAATACTCCAGGACCCGACAGCACTCTACAAGACCCTTAGCAACACAACGGAACCTCACGAAAACCCTATGGGCTCCTACAGAACACTGCAGGTGCCTACGGAATCCTACAGAACCCTACAGACACGTGCGGGCACTTACAGAACACTGCAGGCCCCTACGGAACCCTACAGGTCCATACAGAACCCCACAGGGCCCTACGGAACTTTACCAGCCACTACGGAACTCTACGGGCCCCTACAGAACCCTGCAGAACCCTC
Source organism: Numenius arquata (assembly GCF_964106895.1). Taxonomy (NCBI): domain Eukaryota; kingdom Metazoa; phylum Chordata; class Aves; order Charadriiformes; family Scolopacidae; genus Numenius; species Numenius arquata. Next base: position 48,094 of record NW_027414402.1, read on the forward strand.
CGGAACCTTACAGAATCCCACGAATTCCTACAGACTCCTGCGGGCAGTTACACAAACCTACAGGCCCCTACGGAACACTGCTAGCCCCTACGGAAGGAACCTTACGGGCCCCTACAGAACACTACTGGCTCCTGCGGTACTCTACAGGCCTCTAGGGAACCTACGGAGCTCTACTGAGCCCTGTGGATCCTTACGGAACAGTACGGGCCCCTTCAGACCTCTGCGGGCGCTTATGGAAACCTACAGGACCCTACGGAACTGTACGAGACTCTACAGGCCCCTAGGGAACACCACAGGCCCCTACGGAACCGTACGAGACTCTACAGGCCCCTAGGGAACACCACAGGCCCCTACGGAACCCTACACAACCCTCTGGAAACTTATGGCACCCTACAAGCTCCTACCAACCCCTGCGGGCACTTACACAACCCTACAGGTCCCTACGGAAATCTACGGGACTCTATGGGCCCCAAGGGAACCCTACGGATTTTGACGGAACCCTACCAGCCCCTCTGGAACCCTACAGAATACTCCAGGACCCGACAGAACTCTACAAGACCCTTAGCGACACAACGGAACCTCACGAAAACCCTATGGGCTCCTACAGAACACTGCAGGTGCCAACGGAACCCTACAGACCCCTACGGAATACTACCAGCCACTACGGAAACCTATGGCCCCTACGGAACTCTACGGAACCTGACAGAAACACTGTGCGCCCCTACAGGCCCTTGCGGGCAGTTGCAGAACTCTGCAGGAACCCACGGAACTTTATGGAACCCTACCAGCCCCTACGGAAGCCTAAAGACCCTTGCAGGCAGTTACGGAACGGTACAGGACCCTATGGAACTTTACCAGCCACTATGGAACTCTAGGGGCCCCTACGGAACCCTGCAGAACCCTCCGGAACCTTACAGAATCCCACAGACTCCTACAGACTCCTGCGGGCACTTACTCAACCCTAGCGGACCCTACGGAACACTGCCAGCCCCTATGGAAGGAACCCTACGGGCCCCTACAGAACACTACTGGCTCCTGTGGTACTCTACAGGCCTCTAGGGAACCTACGAAGCTCTACTGAGCCCTGTGGATCCTTACGGAACAGTACGGGCCCCTTCAGACCTCTGCGGGCGCTTATGGAAACCTACAGGACCCTACGGAACTGTACAAGACTCTACAGGCCCCTAGGGAACACCACAGGCCCCTTACGGAACCGTACGAGACTCTACAGGCCCCTAGGGAACACCACAGGCCCCTACGGAACCCTACACAACCCTCTGGAAACTTATGGCACCCTACAAGAGCCTACCAACCCCTGCGGCCACTTACAGAACCCTACAGGTCCCTACGGAAATCTACGGGACTCCACGGGCCCCTAGGGAAGCCTACGGATTTCGACGGAACCTTACGAGCCCCTCTGGAACCCTACAGAATACTCCAGGACCCGACAGCACTCTACAAGACCCTTAGCAACACAACGGAACCTCACTAAAACCCTATGGGCTCCTACAGAACACTGCAGGCGCCTACGGAATCCTACAGAACCCTACAGACACCTGCGGGCACTTACAGAACCCTGCAGGCCCCTACGGAACGCTACAGGTCCATACAGAACCCCACAGGGCCCTACGGAACTTTACCAGCCACTACGGAACTCTACGGGCCCCTACAGAACCCTGCAGAACCCTCCGGAACCTTACAGAATCCCACGAATTCCTACAGACTCCTGCGGGCACTTACACAAACCTACAGGCCCCTACGGAACACTGCTAGCCCCTACGGAAGGAACCTTACGGGCCCCTACAGAACACTACTGGCTCCTGCGGTACTCTACAGGCCTCTAGGGAACCTACGGAGCTCTACTGAGCCCTGTGGATCCTTACGGAACAGTACGGGCCCCTTCAGACCTCTGCGGGCGCTTATGGAAACCTACAGGACCCTACAGAAGTCTACGAGACTCTACAGGCCCCTAGGAAACACCACAGGCCCCTACGGAACCCTACATAACCCTCTGGAAACTTATGGCACCCTACAAGATCCTACCAACCCCTGCGGCCACTTACAGAACCCTACAGGTCCCTACGGAAATCTACGGGACTCCACGGGCCCCTAGGGAAGCCTACGGATTTCGATGGAACCCTACCAGCCCCTCTGGAACCCTACAGAATACTCCAGGACCCGACAGCACTCTACAAGACCCTTAGCAACACAACGGAACCTCACGAAAACCCTATGGGCTCCTACAGAACACTGCAGGCACCTACGGAATCCTACAGAACCCTACAGACACCTGCGGGCACTTACAGAACCCTGCAGGCCCCTACGGAACGCTACAGGTCCATACAGAACCCCACAGGGCCCTACGGAACTTTACCAGCCACTACGGAACTCTACGGGCCCCTACAGAACCCTCCGGAACCTTACAGAATCCCACGAATTCCTACAGACTCCTGCGGGCACTTACACAAACCTACAGGCCCCTACGGAACACTGCCAGCCCATATGGAAGGAACCCTACGGGCCCCTACAGAACACTACTCGCTCCTGCGGTACTCTACAGGCCTCTAGGGAACCTACGAAGCTCTACTGAGCCCTGTGGATCCTTACGGAACAGTACGGGCCCCTTCAGACCTCTGCGGGCGCTTATGGAAACCTACAGGACCCTACAGAACTCTACGAGACTCTACAGGCCCCTAGGAAACACCACAGGCCCCTACGGAACCCTACACAACCCTCTGGAAACTTATGGCACCCTACAAGCTCCTACCAACCCCTACGGGCACTTACAGAACCCTACAGGTCCCTACGGAAATCTACGGGACTCCACGGGCCCCTAGGGAAGCCTACGGATTTCGACGGAACCTTACGAGGCCCTCTGGAACCCTACAGAATACTCCAGGACCCGACAGCACTCTACAAGACCCTTAGCAACACAACGGAACCTCACGAAAACCCTATGGGCTCCTACAGAACACTGCAGGTGCCTACGGAATCCTACAGAACCCTACAGACACGTGCGGGCACTTACAGAACACTGCAGGCCCCTACGGAACCCTACAGGTCCATACAGAACCCCACAGGGCCCTACGGAACTTTACCAGCCACTACGGAACTCTACGGGCCCCTACAGAACCCTGCAGAACCCTCCGGAACCTTACAGAATCCCACGAATTCCTACAGACTCCTGCGGGCAGTTACACAAACCTACAGGCCCCTACGGAACACTGCTAGCCCCTACGGAAGGAACCTTACGGGCCCCTACAGAACACTACTGGCTCCTGCGGTACTCCAGAGGCCTCTAGGGAACCTACGAAGCTCTACGGAGCCCTGTGGATCCTTACGGAACAGTACGGGCCCCTTCAGACCTCTGCGGGCGCTTATGGAAACCTACAGGACCCTACGGAACTGTACGAGACTCTACAGGCCCCTAGGGAACACCACAGGCCCCTACGGAACCGTACGAGACTCTACAGGCCCCTAGGGAACACCACAGGCCCCTACGGAACCCTACACAACCCTCTGGAAACTTATGGCACCCTACAAGCTCCTACCAACCCCTGCGGGCACTTACACAACCCTACAGGTCCCTATGGAAATCTACGGGACTCTATGGGCCCCAAGGGAACCCTACGGATTTTGACGGAACCCTACCAGCCCCTCTGGAACCCTACAGAATACTCCAGGACCCGACAGCACTCTACAAGACCCTTAGCGACACAACGGAACCTCACTAAAACCCTATGGGCTCCTACAGAACACTGCAGGTGCCAACGGAACCCTACAGACCCCTACAAAATACTACCAGCCACTACGGAAACCTATGGCCCCTACGGAACTCTACGGAACCTGACAGAAACACTGTGCGCCCCTACAGGCCCTTGCGGGCAGTTGCAGAACTCTGCAGGAACCCACGGAACTTTATGGAACCCTACCAGCCCCTACGGAAGCCTAAAGACCCTTGCAGGCAGTTACGGAACGGTACAGGACCCTATGGAACTTTACCAGCCACTATGGAACTCTAGGGGCCCCTACGGAACCCTGCAGAACCCTCCGGAACCTTACAGAATCCCACAGACTCCTAGAGACTCCTGCGGGCACTTACTCAACCCTAGCGGACCCTACGGAACACTGCCAGCCCCTATGGAAGGAACCCTACGGGCCCCTACAGAACACTACTGGCTCCTGCGGTACTCTACAGGCCTCTAGGGAACCTACGAAGCTCTACTGAGCCCTGTGGATCCTTACGGAACAGTACGGGCCCCTTCAGACCTCTGCGGGCGCTTATGGAAACCTACAGGACCCTACGGAACTGTACAAGACTCTACAGGCCCCTAGGGAACACCACAGGCCCCTTACGGAACCGTACGAGACTCTACAGGCCCCTAGGGAACACCACAGGCCCCTACGGAACCCTACACAACCCTCTGGAAACTTATGGCACCCTACAAGAGCCTACCAACCCCTGCGGCCACTTACAGAACCCTACAGGTCCCTACGGAAATCTACGGGACTCCACGGGCCCCTAGGGAAGCCTACGGATTTCGACGGAACCTTACGAGCCCCTCTGGAACCCTACAGAATACTCCAGGACCCGACAGCACTCTACAAGACCCTTAGCAACACAACGGAACCTCACTAAAACCCTATGGGCTCCTACAGAACACTGCAGGCGCCTACGGAATCCTACAGAACCCTACAGACACCTGCGGGCACTTACAGAACCCTGCAGGCCCCTACGGAACGCTACAGGTCCATACAGAACCCCACAGGGCCCTACGGAACTTTACCAGCCACTACGGAACTCTACGGGCCCCTACAGAACCCTGCAGAACCCTCCGGAACCTTACAGAATCCCACAGACTCCTACAGACTCCTGCGGGCACTTACTCAACCCTAGCGGACCCTACGGAACACTGCCAGCCCATATGGAAGGAACCCTACGGGCCCCTACAGAACACTACTGGCTCCTGCGGTACTCTACAGGCCTCTAGGGAACCTACGAAGCTCTACTGAGCCCTGTGGATCCTTACGGAACAGTATGGGCCCCTTCAGACCTCTGCGGGCGCTTATGGAAACCTACAGGACCCTACAGAACTCTACGAGACTCTACAGGCCCCTAGGAAACACCACAGGCCCCTACGGAACCCTACATAACCCTCTGGAAACTTATGGCACCCTACAAGATCCTACCAACCCCTGCGGGCACTTACAGAACCCTACAGGTCCCTACGGAAATCTACGGGACTCCACGGGCCCCTAGGGAAGCCTACGGATTTCGACGGAACCCTACGAGCCCCTCTGGAACCCTACAGAATACTCCAGGACCCGACAGAACTCTACAAGAACCTTAGCGACACAACGGAACCTCACGAAAACCCTATGGGCTCCTACAGAACACTGCAGGTACCTACGGAATCCTACAGAACCCTACAGACACCTGCGGGCACTTACAGAACCCTGCAGGCCCCTACGGAACGCTACAGGTCCATACAGAACCCCACAGGGCCCTACGGAACTTTACCAGCCACTACGGAACTCTACGGGCCCCTACAGAACCCTGCAGAACCCTCCGGAACCTTACAGAATCCCACGAATTCCTACAGACTCCTGCGGGCACTTACACAAACCTACAGGCCCCTACGGAACACTGCTAGCCCCTACGGAAGGAACCTTACGGGCCCCTACAGAACACTACTGGCTCCTGCGGTACTCTACAGGCCTCTAGGGAACCTACGGAGCTCTACTGAGCCCTGTGGATCCTTACGGAACAGTACGGGCCCCTTCAGACCTCTGCGGGCGCTTATGGAAACCTACAGGACCCTACGGAACTGTACGAGACTCTACAGGCCCCTAGGGAACACCACAGGCCCCTACGGAACCGTACGAGACTCTACAGGCCCCTAGGGAACACCACAGGCCCCTACGGAACCCTACACAACCCTCTGGAAACTTATGGCACACTACAAGCTCCTACCAACCCCTGCGGGCACTTACACAACCCTACAGGTCCCTACGGAAATCTACGGGACTCTATGGGCCCCAAGGGAACCCTACGGATTTTGACGGAACCCTACCAGCCCCTCTGGAACCCTACAGAATACTCCAGGACCCGACAGAACTCTACAAGACCCTTAGCGACACAACGGAACCTCACGAAAACCCTATGGGCTCCTACAGAACACTGCAGGTGCCAACGGAACCCTACAGACCCCTACGGAATACTACCAGCCACTACGGAAACCTATGGCCCCTACGGAACTCTACGGAACCTGACAGAAACACTGTGCGCCCCTACAGGCCCTTGCGGGCAGTTGCAGAACTCTGCAGGAACCCACGGAACTTTATGGAACCCTACCAGCCCCTACGGAAGCCTAAAGACCCTTGCAGGCAGTTACGGAACGGTACAGGACCCTATGGAACTTTACCAGCCACTATGGAACTCTAGGGGCCCCTACGGAACCCTGCAGAACCCTCCGGAACCTTACAGAATCCCACAGACTCCTACAGACTCCTGCGGGCACTTACTCAACCCTAGCGGACCCTACGGAACACTGCCAGCCCATATGGAAGGAACCCTACGGGCCCCTACAGAACACTACTGGCTCCTGCGGTACTCTACAGGCCTCTAGGGAACCTACAAAGCTCTACTGAGCCCTGTGGATCCTTACGGAACAGTACGGGCCCCTTCAGACCTCTGCGGGCGCTTATGGAAACCTACAGGACCCTACAGAAGTCTACGAGACTCTACAGGCCCCTAGGAAACACCACAGGCCCCTACGGAACCCTACATAACCCTCTGGAAACTTATGGCACCCTACAAGATCCTACCAACCCCTGCGGCCACTTACAGAACCCTACAGGTCCCTACGGAAATCTACGGGACTCCACGGGCCCCTAGGGAAGCCTACGGATTTCGATGGAACCCTACCAGCCCCTCTGGAACCCTACAGAATACTCCAGGACCCGACAGCACTCTACAAGACCCTTAGCAACACAACGGAACCTCACGAAAACCCTATGGGCTCCTACAGAACACTGCAGGCACCTACGGAATCCTACAGAACCCTACAGACACCTGCGGGCACTTACAGAACCCTGCAGGCCCCTACGGAACGCTACAGGTCCATACAGAACCCCACAGGGCCCTACGGAACTTTACCAGCCACTACGGAACTCTACGGGCCCCTACAGAACCCTCCGGAACCTTACAGAATCCCACAGACTCCTACAGACTCCTGCGGGCACTTACACAAACCTACAGGCCCCTACGGAACACTGCCAGCCCATATGGAAGGAACCCTACGGGCCCCTACAGAACACTACTCGCTCCTGCGGTACTCTACAGGCCTCTAGGGAACCTACGAAGCTCTACTGAGCCCTGTGGATCCTTACGGAACAGTACGGGCCCCTTCAGACCTCTGCGGGCGCTTATGGAAACCTACAGGACCCTACAGAAGTCTACGAGACTCTACAGGCCCCTAGGAAACACCACAGGCCCCTACGGAACCCTACACAACCCTCTGGAAACTTATGGCACCCTACAAGCTCCTACCAACCCCTACGGGCACTTACAGAACCCTACAGGTCCCTACGGAAATCTACGGGACTCCACGGGCCCCTAGGGAAGCCTACGGATTTCGACGGAACCTTACGAGGCCCTCTGGAACCCTACAGAATACTCCAGGACCCGACAGCACTCTACAAGACCCTTAGCAACACAACGGAACCTCACGAAAACCCTATGGGCTCCTACAGAACACTGCAGGTGCCTACGGAATCCTACAGAACCCTACAGACACGTGCGGGCACTTACAGAACACTGCAGGCCCCTACGGAACCCTACAGGTCCATACAGAACCCCACAGGGCCCTACGGAACTTTACCAGCCACTACGGAACTCTACGGGCCCCTACAGAACCCTGCAGAACCCTCCGGAACCTTACAGAATCCCACGAATTCCTACAGACTCCTGCGGGCAGTTACACAAACCTACAGGCCCCTACGGAACACTGCTAGCCCCTACGGAAGGAACCTTACGGGCCCCTACAGAACACTACTGGCTCCTGCGGTACTCTACAGGCCTCTAGGGAACCTACGGAGCTCTACTGAGCCCTGTGGATCCTTACGGAACAGTACGGGCCCCTTCAGACCTCTGCGGGCGCTTATGGAAACCTACAGGACCCTACGGAACTGTACGAGACTCTACAGGCCCCTAGGGAACACCACAGGCCCCTACGGAACCGTACGAGACTCTACAGGCCCCTAGGGAACACCACAGGCCCCTACGGAACCCTACACAACCCTCTGGAAACTTATGGCACCCTACAAGCTCCTACCAACCCCTGCGGGCACTTACACAACCCTACAGGTCCCTACGGAAATCTACGGGACTCTATGGGCCCCAAGGGAACCCTACGGATTTTGACGGAACCCTACCAGCCCCTCTGGAACCCTACAGAATACTCCAGGACCCGACAGAACTCTACAAGACCCTTAGCGACACAACGGAACCTCACGAAAACCCTATGGGCTCCTACAGAACACTGCAGGTGCCAACGGAACCCTACAGACCCCTACGGAATACTACCAGCCACTACGGAAACCTATGGCCCCTACGGAACTCTACGGAACCTGACAGAAACACTGTGCGCCCCTACAGGCCCTTGCGGGCAGTTGCAGAACTCTGCAGGAACCCACGGAACTTTATGGAACCCTACCAGCCCCTACGGAAGCCTAAAGACCCTTGCAGGCAGTTACGGAACGGTACAGGACCCTATGGAACTTTACCAGCCACTATGGAACTCTAGGGGCCCCTACGGAACCCTGCAGAACCCTCCGGAACCTTACAGAATCCCACAGACTCCTACAGACTCCTGCGGGCACTTACTCAACCCTAGCGGACCCTACGGAACACTGCCAGCCCCTATGGAAGGAACCCTACGGGCCCCTACAGAACACTACTGGCTCCTGCGGTACTCTACAGGCCTCTAGGGAACCTACGAAGCTCTACTGAGCCCTGTGGATCCTTACGGAACAGTACGGGCCCCTTCAGACCTCTGCGGGCGCTTATGGAAACCTACAGGACCCTACGGAACTGTACAAGACTCTACAGGCCCCTAGGGAACACCACAGGCCCCTTACGGAACCGTACGAGACTCTACAGGCCCCTAGGGAACACCACAGGCCCCTACGGAACCCTACACAACCCTCTGGAAACTTATGGCACCCTACAAGAGCCTACCAACCCCTGCGGGCACTTACAGAACCCTACAGGTCCCTACGGAAATCTACGGGACTCCACGGGCCCCTAGGGAAGCCTACGGATTTCGATGGAACCCTACCAGCCCCTCTGGAACCCTACAGAATACTCCAGGACCCGACAGCACTCTACAAGACCCTTAGCAACACAACGGAACCTCACGAAAACCCTATGGGCTCCTACAGAACACTGCAGGCACCTACGGAATCCTACAGAACCCTACAGACACCTGCGGGCACTTACAGAACCCTGCAGGCCCCTACGGAACGCTACAGGTCCATACAGAACCCCACAGGGCCCTACGGAACTTTACCAGCCACTACGGAACTCTACGGGCCCCTACAGAACCCTCCGGAACCTTACAGAATCCCACGAATTCCTACAGACTCCTGCGGGCACTTACACAAACCTACAGGCCCCTACGGAACACTGCCAGCCCATATGGAAGGAACCCTACGGGCCCCTACAGAACACTACTCGCTCCTGCGGTACTCTACAGGCCTCTAGGGAACCTACGAAGCTCTACTGAGCCCTGTGGATCCTTACGGAACAGTACGGGCCCCTTCAGACCTCTGCGGGCGCTTATGGAAACCTACAGGACCCTACAGAACTCTACGAGACTCTACAGGCCCCTAGGAAACACCACAGGCCCCTACGGAACCCTACACAACCCTCTGGAAACTTATGGCACCCTACAAGCTCCTACCAACCCCTACGGGCACTTACAGAACCCTACAGGTCCCTACGGAAATCTACGGGACTCCACGGGCCCCTAGGGAAGCCTACGGATTTCGACGGAACCTTACGAGGCCCTCTGGAACCCTACAGAATACTCCAGGACCCGACAGCACTCTACAAGACCCTTAGCAACACAACGGAACCTCACGAAAACCCTATGGGCTCCTACAGAACACTGCAGGTGCCTACGGAATCCTACAGAACCCTACAGACACGTGCGGGCACTTACAGAACACTGCAGGCCCCTACGGAACCCTACAGGTCCATACAGAACCCCACAGGGCCCTACGGAACTTTACCAGCCACTACGGAACTCTACGGGCCCCTACAGAACCCTGCAGAACCCTCCGGAACCTTACAGAATCCCACGAATTCCTACAGACTCCTGCGGGCAGTTACACAAACCTACAGTCCCCTACGGAACACTGCTAGCCCCTACGGAAGGAACCTTACGGGCCCCTACAGAACACTACTGGCTCCTGCGGTACTCTACAGGCCTCTAGGGAACCTACGGAGCTCTACTGAGCCCTGTGGATCCTTACGGAACAGTACGGGCCCCTTCAGACCTCTGCGGGCGCTTATGGAAACCTACAGGACCCTACGGAACTGTACGAGACTCTACAGGCCCCTAGGGAACACCACAGGCCCCTACGGAACCGTACGAGACTCTACAGGCCCCTAGGGAACACCACAGGCCCCTACGGAACCCTACACAACCCTCTGGAAACTTATGGCACCCTACAAGCTCCTACCAACCCCTGCGGGCACTTACACAACCCTACAGGTCCCTACGGAAATCTACGGGACTCTATGGGCCCCAAGGGAACCCTACGGATTTTGACGGAACCCTACCAGCCCCTCTGGAACCCTACAGAATACTCCAGGACCCGACAGAACTCTACAAGACCCTTAGCGACACAACGGAACCTCACGAAAACCCTATGGGCTCCTACAGAACACTGCAGGTGCCAACGGAACCCTACAGACCCCTACGGAATACTACCAGCCACTACGGAAACCTATGGCCCCTACGGAACTCTACGGAACCTGACAGAAACACTGTGCGCCCCTACAGGCCCTTGCGGGCAGTTGCAGAACTCTGCAGGAACCCACGGAACTTTATGGAACCCTACCAGCCCCTACGGAAGCCTAAAGACCCTTGCAGGCAGTTACGGAACGGTACAGGACCCTATGGAACTTTACCAGCCACTATGGAACTCTAGGGGCCCCTACGGAACCCTGCAGAACCCTCCGGAACCTTACAGAATCCCACAGACTCCTACAGACTCCTGCGGGCACTTACTCAACCCTAGCGGACCCTACGGAACACTGCCAGCCCCTATGGAAGGAACCCTATGGGCCCCTACAGAACACTACTGGCTCCTGCGGTACTCTACAGGCCTCTAGGGAACCTACGAAGCTCTACTGAGCCCTGTGGATCCTTACGGAACAGTACGGGCCCCTTCAGACCTCTGCGGGCGCTTATGGAAACCTACAGGACCCTACAGAACTCTACGAGACTCTACAGGCCCCTAGGAAACACCACAGGCCCCTACGGAACCCTACATAACCCTCTGGAAACTTATGGCACCCTACAAGATCCTACCAACCCCTGCGGGCACTTACAGAACCCTACAGGTCCCTACGGAAATCTACGGGACTCCACGGGCCCCTAGGGAAGCCTACGGATTTCGATGGAACCCTACCAGCCCCTCTGGAACCCTACAGAATACTCCAGGACCCGACAGCACTCTACAAGACCCTTAGCAACACAACGGAACCTCACGAAAACCCTATGGGCTCCTACAGAACACTGCAGGCACCTACGGAATCCTACAGAACCCTACAGACACCTGCGGGCACTTACAGAACCCTGCAGGCCCCTACGGAACGCTACAGGTCCATACAGAACCCCACAAGGCCCTACGGAACTTTACCAGCCACTACGGAACTCTACGGGCCCCTACAGAACCCTCCGGAACCTTACAGAATCCCACGAATTCCTACAGACTCCTGCGGGCACTTACACAAACCTACAGGCCCCTACGGAACACTGCTAGCCCCTACGGAAGGAACCTTACGGGCCCCTACAGAACACTACTGGCTCCTGCGGTACTCTACAGGCCTCTAGGGAACCTACGGAGCTCTACTGAGCCCTGTGGATCCTTACGGAACAGTACGGGCCCCTTCAGACCTCTGCGGGCGCTTATGGAAACCTACAGGACCCTACGGAACTGTACGAGACTCTACAGGCCCCTAGGGAACACCACAGGCCCCTACGGAACCGTACGAGACTCTACAGGCCCCTAGGGAACACCACAGGCCCCTACGGAACCCTACACAACCCTCTGGAAACTTATGGCACCCTACAAGCTCCTACCAACCCCTGCGGGCACTTACACAACCCTACAGGTCCCTACGGAAATCTACGGGACTCTATGGGCCCCAAGGGAACCCTACGGATTTTGACGGAACCCTACCAGCCCCTCTGGAACCCTACAGAATACTCCAGGACCCGACAGAACTCTACAAGACCCTTAGCGACACAACGGAACCTCACGAAAACCCTATGGGCTCCTACAGAACACTGCAGGTGCCAACGGAACCCTACAGACCCCTACGGAATACTACCAGCCACTACGGAAACCTATGGCCCCTACGGAACTCTACGGAACCTGACAGAAACACTGTGCGCCCCTACAGGCCCTTGCGGGCAGTTGCAGAACTCTGCAGGAACCCACGGAACTTTATGGAACCCTACCAGCCCCTACGGAAGCCTAAAGACCCTTGCAGGCAGTTACGGAACGGTACAGGACCCTATGGAACTTTACCAGCCACTATGGAACTCTAGGGGCCCCTACGGAACCCTGCAGAACCCTCCGGAACCTTACAGAATCCCACAGACTCCTAGAGACTCCTGCGGGCACTTACTCAACCCTAGCGGACCCTACGGAACACTGCCAGCCCCTATGGAAGGAACCCTACGGGCCCCTACAGAACACTACTGGCTCCTGCGGTACTCTACAGGCCTCTAGGGAACCTACGAAGCTCTACTGAGCCCTGTGGATCCTTACGGAACAGTACGGGCCCCTTCAGACCTCTGCGGGCGCTTATGGAAACCTACAGGACCCTACAGAAGTCTACGAGACTCTACAGGCCCCTAGGAAACACCACAGGCCCCTACGGAACCCTACACAACCCTCTGGAAACTTATGGCACCCTACAAGATCCTACCAACCCCTGCGGGCACTTACAGAACCCTACAGGTCCCTACGGAAATCTACGGGACTCCACGGGCCCCTAGGGAAGCCTACGGATTTCGATGGAACCCTACCAGCCCCTCTGGAACCCTACAGAATACTCCAGGACCCGACAGCACTCTACAAGACCCTTAGCAACACAACGGAACCTCACGAAAACCCTATGGGCTCCTACAGAACACTGCAGGCACCTACGGAATCCTACAGAACCCTACAGACACCTGCGGGCACTTACAGAACCCTGCAGGCCCCTACGGAACGCTACAGGTCCATACAGAACCCCACAGGGCCCTACGGAACTTTACCAGCCACTACGGAACTCTACGGGCCCCTACAGAACCCTCCGGAACCTTACAGAATCCCACGAATTCCTACAGACTCCTGCGGGCACTTACACAAACCTACAGGCCCCTACGGAACACTGCCAGCCCATATGGAAGGAACCCTACGGGCCCCTACAGAACACTACTCGCTCCTGCGGTACTCTACAGGCCTCTAGGGAACCTACGAAGCTCTACTGAGCCCTGTGGATCCTTACGGAACAGTACGGGCCCCTTCAGACCTCTGCGGGCGCTTATGGAAACCTACAGGACCCTACAGAAGTCTACGAGACTCTACAGGCCCCTAGGAAACACCACAGGCCCCTACGGAACCCTACACAACCCTCTGGAAACTTATGGCACCCTACAAGCTCCTACCAACCCCTACGGGCACTTACAGAACCCTACAGGTCCCTACGGAAATCTACGGGACTCCACGGGCCCCTAGGGAAGCCTACGGATTTCGACGGAACCTTACGAGGCCCTCTGGAACCCTACAGAATACTCCAGGACCCGACAGCACTCTACAAGACCCTTAGCAACACAACGGAACCTCACGAAAACCCTATGGGCTCCTACAGAACACTGCAGGTGCCTACGGAATCCTACAGAACCCTACAGACACGTGCGGGCACTTACAGAACACTGCAGGCCCCTACGGAACCCTACAGGTCCATACAGAACCCCACAGGGCCCTACGGAACTTTACCAGCCACTACGGAACTCTACGGGCCCCTACAGAACCCTGCAGAACCCTCCGGAACCTTACAGAATCCCACGAATTCCTACAGACTCCTGCGGGCAGTTACACAAACCTACAGGCCCCTACGGAACACTGCTAGCCCCTACGGAAGGAACCTTACGGGCCCCTACAGAACACTACTGGCTCCTGCGGTACTCTACAGGCCTCTAGGGAACCTACGGAGCTCTACTGAGCCCTGTGGATCCTTACGGAACAGTACGGGCCCCTTCAGACCTCTGCGGGCGCTTATGGAAACCTACAGGACCCTACGGAACTGTACGAGACTCTACAGGCCCCTAGGGAACACCACAGGCCCCTACGGAACCGTACGAGACTCTACAGGCCCCTAGGGAACACCACAGGCCCCTACGGAACCCTACACAACCCTCTGGAAACTTATGGCACCCTACAAGCTCCTACCAACCCCTGCGGGCACTTACACAACCCTACAGGTCCCTACGGAAATCTACGGGACTCTATGGGCCCCAAGGGAACCCTACGGATTTTGACGGAACCCTACCAGCCCCTCTGGAACCCTACAGAATACTCCAGGACCCGACAGAACTCTACAAGACCCTTAGCGACACAACGGAACCTCACGAAAACCCTATGGGCTCCTACAGAACACTGCAGGTGCCAACGGAACCCTACAGACCCCTACGGAATACTACCAGCCACTACGGAAACCTATGGCCCCTACGGAACTCTACGGAACCTGACAGAAACACTGTGCGCCCCTACAGGCCCTTGCGGGCAGTTGCAGAACTCTGCAGGAACCCACGGAACTTTATGGAACCCTACCAGCCCCTACGGAAGCCTAAAGACCCTTGCAGGCAGTTACGGAACGGTACAGGACCCTATGGAACTTTACCAGCCACTATGGAACTCTAGGGGCCCCTACGGAACCCTGCAGAACCCTCCGGAACCTTACAGAATCCCACAGACTCCTACAGACTCCTGCGGGCACTTACTCAACCCTAGCGGACCCTACGGAACACTGCCAGCCCCTATGGAAGGAACCCTACGGGCCCCTACAGAACACTACTGGCTCCTGCGGTACTCTACAGGCCTCTAGGGAACCTACGAAGCTCTACTGAGCCCTGTGGATCCTTACGGAACAGTACGGGCCCCTTCAGACCTCTGCGGGCGCTTATGGAAACCTACAGGACCCTACGGAACTGTACAAGACTCTACAGGCCCCTAGGGAACACCACAGGCCCCTTACGGAACCGTACGAGACTCTACAGGCCCCTAGGGAACACCACAGGCCCCTACGGAACCCTACACAACCCTCTGGAAACTTATGGCACCCTACAAGAGCCTACCAACCCCTGCGGCCACTTACAGAACCCTACAGGTCCCTACGGAAATCTACGGGACTCCACGGGCCCCTAGGGAAGCCTACGGATTTCGACGGAACCTTACGAGCCCCTCTGGAACCCTACAGAATACTCCAGGACCCGACAGCACTCTACAAGACCCTTAGCAACACAACGGAACCTCACTAAAACCCTATGGGCTCCTACAGAACACTGCAGGCGCCTACGGAATCCTACAGAACCCTACAGACACCTGCGGGCACTTACAGAACCCTGCAGGCCCCTACGGAACGCTACAGGTCCATACAGAACCCCACAGGGCCCTACGGAACTTTACCAGCCACTACGGAACTCTACGGGCCCCTACAGAACCCTGCAGAACCCTCCGGAACCTTACAGAATCCCACAGACTCCTACAGACTCCTGCGGGCACTTACACAAACCTACAGTCCCCTACGGAACACTGCTAGCCCCTACGGAAGGAACCTTACGGGCCCCTACAGAACACTACTGGCTCCTGCGGTACTCTACAGGCCTCTAGGGAACCTACGGAGCTCTACTGAGCCCTGTGGATCCTTACGGAACAGTACGGGCCCCTTCAGACCTCTGCGGGCGCTTATGGAAACCTACAGGACCCTACAGAAGTCTACGAGACTCTACAGGCCCCTAGGAAACACCACAGGCCCCTACGGAACCCTACATAACCCTCTGGAAACTTATGGCACCCTACAAGATCCTACCAACCCCTGCGGCCACTTACAGAACCCTACAGGTCCCTACGGAAATCTACGGGACTCCACGGGCCCCTAGGGAAGCCTACGGATTTCGATGGAACCCTACCAGCCCCTCTGGAACCCTACAGAATACTCCAGGACCCGACAGCACTCTACAAGACCCTTAGCAACACAACGGAACCTCACGAAAACCCTATGGGCTCCTACAGAACACTGCAGGCACCTACGGAATCCTACAGAACCCTACAGACACCTGCGGGCACTTACAGAACCCTGCAGGCCCCTACGGAACGCTACAGGTCCATACAGAACCCCACAGGGCCCTACGGAACTTTACCAGCCACTACGGAACTCTACGGGCCCCTACAGAACCCTCCGGAACCTTACAGAATCCCACGAATTCCTACAGACTCCTGCGGGCACTTACACAAACCTACAGGCCCCTACGGAACACTGCCAGCCCATATGGAAGGAACCCTACGGGCCCCTACAGAACACTACTCGCTCCTGCGGTACTCTACAGGCCTCTAGGGAACCTACGAAGCTCTACTGAGCCCTGTGGATCCTTACGGAACAGTACGGGCCCCTTCAGACCTCTGCGGGCGCTTATGGAAACCTACAGGACCCTACAGAACTCTACGAGACTCTACAGGCCCCTAGGAAACACCACAGGCCCCTACGGAACCCTACACAACCCTCTGGAAACTTATGGCACCCTACAAGCTCCTACCAACCCCTACGGGCACTTACAGAACCCTACAGGTCCCTACGGAAATCTACGGGACTCCACGGGCCCCTAGGGAAGCCTACGGATTTCGACGGAACCTTACGAGGCCCTCTGGAACCCTACAGAATACTCCAGGACCCGACAGCACTCTACAAGACCCTTAGCAACACAACGGAACCTCACGAAAACCCTATGGGCTCCTACAGAACACTGCAGGTGCCTACGGAATCCTACAGAACCCTACAGACACGTGCGGGCACTTACAGAACACTGCAGGCCCCTACGGAACCCTACAGGTCCATACAGAACCCCACAGGGCCCTACGGAACTTTACCAGCCACTACGGAACTCTACGGGCCCCTACAGAACCCTGCAGAACCCTCCGGAACCTTACAGAATCCCACGAATTCCTACAGACTCCTGCGGGCAGTTACACAAACCTACAGGCCCCTACGGAACACTGCTAGCCCCTACGGAAGGAACCTTACGGGCCCCTACAGAACACTACTGGCTCCTGCGGTACTCTACAGGCCTCTAGGGAACCTACGGAGCTCTACTGAGCCCTGTGGATCCTTACGGAACAGTACGGGCCCCTTCAGACCTCTGCGGGCGCTTATGGAAACCTACAGGACCCTACGGAACTGTACGAGACTCTACAGGCCCCTAGGGAACACCACAGGCCCCTACGGAACCGTACGAGACTCTACAGGCCCCTAGGGAACACCACAGGCCCCTACGGAACCCTACACAACCCTCTGGAAACTTATGGCACCCTACAAGCTCCTACCAACCCCTGCGGGCACTTACACAACCCTACAGGTCCCTACGGAAATCTACGGGACTCTATGGGCCCCAAGGGAACCCTACGGATTTTGACGGAACCCTACCAGCCCCTCTGGAACCCTACAGAATACTCCAGGACCCGACAGAACTCTACAAGACCCTTAGCGACACAACGGAACCTCACGAAAACCCTATGGGCTCCTACAGAACACTGCAGGTGCCAACGGAACCCTACAGACCCCTACGGAATACTACCAGCCACTACGGAAACCTATGGCCCCTACGGAACTCTACGGAACCTGACAGAAACACTGTGCGCC
>NW_027414403.1:0-7937 GCF_964106895.1 Numenius arquata
GCGGCCCCGATCCGGCGGCGGGTGCCGGCGCCGCCGGGCGCTCGCCGGCTTTCGCCTCTCGCGGTGGGCTTTTCCGTTCCGCTCGGTTTTGGCTCGGGGGGCTGCGAGGGGGGGCGTGGGGGGGCTGAGGGCGTTGGGGGGGCTGCGCGTGTGGGCGCGCGCGGTGGGGCGGGGGTGCCGGGGCGGGTGCTTTTCCCCCCGCCGCTTTGCCTCCCCGGCCGCCGGGGTCGGCGAGAGCCGGCGGCCCCCGCCGCGAGCCGCCCGGCGCCCCGCCGCGACGCGAGCTCGCCGGCCGCCGGCGGACTCGGGGACCGGCGGCCCCGATCCGGCGGCGGGTGCCGGCGCCGCCGGGCGCTCGCCGGCTTTCGCCTCTCGCGGTGGGCTTTTCCGTTCCGCTCGGTTTTGGCTCGGGGGGCTGCGGGCGGGGGGGAGAGGGGGGCTGTGTGAGGTCTTTGCGGGGGGGGAGGGGGTTGTGGGTGTACGCGCGGCGGGATGGGGGAGATTTTCCCCCTCGCCGTCATTTTCCCCCTTCTCCCCTTCCCCCCCTCCGCGGAGCAGCGGGGCGGGGGAGCGGGGGGTGGGCCCGCAGCTGCGCGCCCTGCGCATGCGCGCGTGTCCCCCCCACCCCCCGCCCGCGGTTGAAAGGCGGGGGTTCCCGCCGCGCTAACGGTCGCGGGCTCATTGGCGCCAAAGGCAGGGAAGGGAAAGGAGGGGATGCCGCTGCGGCAGCAGGCGAGAGCGCTCGGCGAGCAGGCGGGGAGCCCGGCGCAGAGGTAGGCAGGGGAGAGGGCGTGCGGGGCGCGGTCTCTCTTTTCGGAGAAAATTCCCGCTTGGCTCGGTTGCGGTTCTTTTCCTTCCTTCCTTCTGTCGGTTGGCAACCCGCGGCAGGGGCGGGCGGGCGGGCTGAAGGAGCGACCGGCCGTCCCCGCCGCCCGAGAAAGCAGGGCGGGAGCCGGGGCACGGGCAGGGCGGGGTAGAGACTCGGCAGCCGGGGTCAGAGACCGGTCGCGCCGCCGGGATTCCCCTCTCCCGCCGGGGCGCGGAGCCGGCGGGGGCTCCGCTGGGTCCTAAAGTCTCCCGTCGTCTTTCCCCGGGAGCGGCGAAACCTGCGGGCGGGAGGAGGAGCGGGTGGCCGGATTCGCCGTGAAGCGGGCGGTGGACGGGGGTGGGGGGGCGGCTTGAGGGCAAGAGGGGGGCCGGTGGGGGGGCGAGTTTCGCTCTCTGCGCGCGCGCGCGTCTGCCTCTGCCGCGCGCGAGGAGTTCGGGGAGGGGGGGGCTGTTGGGGGGTGCGGCGGCAGACGGGGGGGGTTCGGGCTGGGTGGGGGGGGGTGGGGAGGGGGTCGGCGGGAGCGTGTTTCTCTCTGCGTGCGCGCGTTTCTGCCTCTGCCGCCGGGATTCCCTTCTCCCGCCGGGGCGCGGAGCCGGCGGGGGCTCCGCTGGGTCCTAAAGTCTCCCGTCGTCTTTCCCCGGGAGCGGCGAAACCTGCGGGCGGGAGGAGGAGCGGGTGGCCGGATTCGCCGTGAAGCGGGCGGTGGACGGGGGTGGGGGTGGGGGGGCGGCTTGAGGGCAAGAGGGGGGCCGGTGGGGGGGCGAGTTTCGCTCTCTGCGCGCAGCGCGCGTCTGCCTCTGCCGCGCGCGAGGAGTTCGGGGAGGGGGGGGCTGTTGGGGGGTGCGGCGGCAGACGGGGGGGGGTTCGGGCTGGTGGGGGGGGCGAGGGGGGTCGGCGGGGGGGGGATTTCCGCTCTTTGCTTTGCGTGCGCGCGTACCTGCCTCTGCCGCGCGCGAGGAGTTCGGGGAGGGGGGGGCTGTTGGGGGGTGCGGCGGCAGACGGGGGGGGGTTCGGGCTGGTGGGGGGGCCGAGGGGGGTCGGCGGGGGGGGATTTCCGCTCTTTGCTTTGCGTGCGCGCGTACCTGCCTCTGCCGCGCGCGAGGAGTTCGGGGAGGGGGGGGGCTGTTGGGGGGTGCGGCGGCAGACGGGGGGGTTCGGGCTGGGGGGCCTGCCGGGGCAGGCCCGCGTCCGTGGGCACGCGGTGGGCGGTGGCCGCGTGCGCGCAGGTGCGTGCCCGAGCGCGTGCGGCGGCAGGCGAGGGGTTCGGTTCCGGGGGCCTGCCGGGGGATGAGAGCGCGCTTGCGCGAAGCGAAAAGGCCCCGTAACGCTCTCGCTAACGTCGCCTTCTCTGTTACAGCCCGCCGGGTCGGCCGCGCCGATGTCCGGCTGCCACCCGTGCCCGCCTGCGGGCGCGGCCGCTCGGCTCTTCTGCCGGTCGAAACCCCGTCCCTGGGAAAGCAGCAGCAGCAGCCGCCGCCGCCGCCAGGGCCGTGTGCCCGGGCAGGGGCTGCCGGAGAGCCGGGCCGCCCTCCTGAGAAACGTCCGCCGTCGGCGGGAAGGGTGAGAACTGCCGAGAGGACGGTAAGGTAAGGCCCCGGCGGCCCGAGGCCAAGGGGGGGAACCGCTCCCTTCGCCGGCAGGGCGCCGTCGAGAGCCCCGCCGTCTCCCCCGGAGGGCTCGGCGCGCGTAAGACCCCCACGATCCCGGCCGTTAGAGCGTGCCCTGAAGGGAAGCCTCCCCCGGTCCTCCGTGCTCCGGTTGGGGGGGGGGTGGTGTGTGGTGGTGGTGGTGGGTGGGTGTGTGTGTCCAGTGCTTGGTGCCGGAGGCCGTCGGGAGAGCGACCGCAGCCTTCTCCGCCCGAGAGCCGCTGTCGGGAGGAATAGCCCTGAGCTCTCTTCTTCCTCATGCCCCCAGCCCCAGGTGCAGGCGGCCCCTCCGCGCCGAGGGCAGTTCTGTGGAGCAGCGTAAGCTAGCGTCCGGCTTGGAGATTCTCACGGCTGGCTTCTCTTCGGTACGTTCCAGTTCCTCAAACTTTTCCAGCGGGCGGGGGGGGGGAAGGGGGAAAAGCGCTTCTCCAACAGTCTGTCCCGGCAGCGCCACAGCGTCGTGGGCCGGAGAACCCGAAGGAGGCTCGTCTCGCCGCCTCACGGCATCGGCTCCGTCTGCGCCTTTCTTCGCGAGGGTTCCTCTAAGTCGGTCTCAGAAGCCGGGGTTACGGTGAGCTCGCTCCGGTAAGGAGCTCTTCCCTCGCTGCCTTCTGCCGTCGTCACACACGCGCCCCCCCCCCGCCGCTGCCTTCGGGCCGTCCGCCTAGCGGGGAAGCTAAAGAGAAGGCCGGCCGGCCCGCCCCGTATTTAAAAAACACGCTCGCGCTCTTCCCCACAGGGAGCTGCCGATCTCCCGCCGTAGCGATAAGCGAAGGGATTTCTCCGAGCCGCCGCGTGGCTCCCGAGTTCCTCCGGCTCACGAGAGGGTAGGTCTGGGTGGTGCGGGAGTCGGGAACGTATCCCGGGAGAGCGCAAGCGCCTGCTCTGCCTGCAGAGGCGTCTCTCGCGCGTCCCCCGGAGCAGACCGGGCTCTCGTTTTTCACCGGGCTCTCGCCGGGAGCGATTCCGCCCCTTTGGGCGGCTGGAGAGCGTTTGTCTCCTGCGTGTTAGGGTCCCGAGGGCGCCTCGAGGACCCCGACGACCTTCGCCTGGCACCTGCGCCTGCACCCACCCGCCGCCGGCTCGCCTCTCGGGACTCGGCTGGCGTGCCCGTCCCCGCCCGTTTCAAGGGGCGGAGAGGGAGCTCTCCTCAGGTAAGGCGGCGTTTGCTTCCTAGCCGGGCTTTTGCTTTCAGCCGAAACTTTCCGCTTCCCGTTCTTCGTCGCGCCGGTCGGAGGCTCGAAAGCGTCCGTCAGCGGGGACGACGAAGGTCTGGGCCGCTCTAACGATGGGGCGCGCGCCCGCGAGGCTGCCGGGCTCTCTCTCCCTTTCCCGGCGTCGGCTCCCCTTTAGCGGCGTTGCGGAGCCGAAGCGGTTCTCCTGGACGCGGGCGGGACGGTAAGTAAGGCGTTGCGGGGACCCGGCTCCTTGCCGCGTAGGGCGTGTAAACGGCACCGTGCTTTTCCGCTTTTCCGGCTGGCGCGGCCGCGAGAAGGGTCGCACTTCTTCCCTTCCGTGGGCGGCGGACGCGCAGCTACGGCTGCCGGGCCGCTCTCGCCGAATGCCTCGCCTCTCGTCCGGTCCGATCCCCGCGGCCCGACCGCCTGAAGGTTTGCGCAAAGCCCCGGGCAAGGCCGCGTCGGTTTGCACGTCCCCGCGTCGGCCACGGGAAATATTTTGGCGGTCCCTCGACGAAGGGGTGAACTCGACGAGGCGCTTTGAGTCTTTCGGGTGGCTGCTGCCGTTGCTGTTCCGAAGAGCGGTCCGGGTGAGAGCGCCGGCGGTCGAGAGGCCTCCTGTGACCCGGTAGAGCCGGGTACTCGTCTGCCGAGGCGGGCTTGTTCTCTCGCCTCCCGGTGCGGGTGTCTATAGGTCAGAGGGCAGCGAGATGGCTCCTGCCAAAGGAAAGGCTGACGTTTCTAGCGACGCGAGGAAACGAAAAGCCCTTCCCGCAGCTTGCCGATACAACTCGCCGGGGGCGGCGGCGGCGGCGGCGGCGGCGGCGGCGCGTTTTGTCGGGCCGAGCGGCGGCCTTCTCGTGGGGGGGTGGGGGGAGGAGGCTCGGCGGCCCGAAGCCAGCCGTAGTCCGTGACGGCGCCTAGGTCGCCGTGACTCCCCTACGACGGTATCTGCCCTGACGTCCCTCCCTTCCTCTCTCCCCTCCAGCGTCCGGGTCTCGAGGAGAAGCAGGAGAGCGCCTTTCCGCCCCCCGCAGAAAGCAGCGGCTTCGCCCGAGGCCGGGCCCCCCCGCGTCGAGGTAGCCCGCCGACGTGCCGCCGCCGCGCCCGGGAGAGGTGGGTCAGGTAGGGGTCAGGACCGAGGCGGGGGGAAGGCGAGAGGGCCGCGCCACCCCCCCGGCCCGCTCGCGCCGGCTCTTGCGGGAAGGCCCACGTCCCACCCCACGTCCTGCCCCACAGGCCCCTTCTCTGCCCCACATCCCCCGTAACGGGATGAGAACCCCCTCCCTCTGCCCCACATGCTGCCCCACGGGCCCCTTCTCTGCCCCACATCCCCCCCAACGGCACCACACCCCCCTCCCTCTGCCCCACATCCTGCCCCACAGGCCCCCTCTCTGCCCCACATCCTGCCCCACAGGCCCCTTCTCTGCCCCACATCCCCCCCAACGGCACCACACCCCCCTCCCTCTGCCCCACATCCTGCCCCACAGGCCCCTTCTCTGCCCCACATCCCCCGTAACGGGATCAGAACCCCCTCCCTCTGCCCCACATCCTGCCCCACAGGCCCCTTCTCTGCCCCACATGCCCCCGTAACGGGATCAGAACCCCCTCCCTCTGCCCCACATCCTGCCCCACAGGCCCCTTCTCTGCCCCACACCCCCAGTAACGGGATCAGAACGCCCTCCCTCTGCCCCACATCCTGCCCCACAGGCCCCTTCTCTGCCCCACATGCCCCCGTAACGGGATCAGAACCCCCTCCCTTGGCCCCACATCCTGCCCCACAGGCCCCTTCTCTGCCCCACATTCCCCCGTAACGGGATCAGAACCCCCTCCCTCTGCCCCGCATCCTGCCCCACAGGCCCCTTCTCTGCCCCACATCCCCTGTAACGGGATGAGAACCCCCTCCCTCTGCCCCACATCCTGCCCCACAGGCCCCTTCTCTGCCCCACATTCCCCCGTAACGGGATCAGAACCCCCTCCCTCTGCCCCGCATCCTGCCCCACAGCCCCCTTCTCTGCCCCACATCCCCCGTAACGGGATGAGAACCCCCTCCCTCTGCCCCACATCCTGCCCCACAGGCCCCTTCTCTGCCCCACATCCCCCCCAACAGCACCACACCCCCCTCCCTCTGCCCCACATCCTGCCCCACAGGCCCCTTCTCTGCCCCACATTCCCCCGTAACGGGATCAGAACCCCCTCCCTCTGCCCCGCATCCTGCCCCACAGGCCCCTTCTCTGCCCCACATCCCCCATAACGGGATGAGAACCCCCTCCCTCTGCCCCACATCCTGCCCCACAGGCCCCTTCTCTGCCCCACATCCCCCCCAACAGCACCACACCCCCCTCCCTCTGCCCCACATCCTGCCCCACAGCCCCCTTCTCTGCCCCAAGTCCCCCATAACGGGATGAGAACCCCCTCCCCCTGCCCCGCATCCTGCCCCACAGGCCCCTTCTCTGCCCCACATCCCCCCCAACAGCACCACACCCCCCTCCCTCTGCCCCACATCCTGCCCCACAGCCCCCTTCTCTGCCCCAAGTCCCCCATAACGGGATGAGAACCCCCTCCCCCTGCCCCACATCCTGCCCCACAGGCCCCTTCTCTGCCCCACATGCCCCCCAACAGCACCAGAACCCCCTCCCTCTGCCCCGCATCCTGCCCCCCAACAGCACCAGAACCCCCTCCCTCTGCCCCGCATCCTGCCCCACAGGCCTCTTCTCTGCCCCACATCCCCCGTAACGGGATCAGAACGCCCTCCCTCTGCCCCACATCCTGCCCCACAGGCCCCTTCTCTGCCCCACATGCCCCCGTAACGGGATCAGAACCCCCTCCCTCTGCCCCACATCCTGCCCCACAGGCCCCTTCTCTGCCCCACATGCCCCCGTAACGGGATCAGAACGCCCTCCCTCTGCCCCACATCCTGCCCCACAGGCCCCTTCTCTGCCCCACATGCCCCCGTAACGGGATCAGAACCCCCTCCCTCTGCCCCGCATCCTGCCCCACAGGCCCCTTCTCTGCCCCACATTCCCCCGTAACGGGATCAGAACCCCCTCCCTCTGCCCCGCATCCTGCCCCACAGCCCCCTTCTCTGCCCCACATCCCCCGTAACGGGATGAGAACCCCCTCCCTCTGCCCCACATCCTGCCCCACAGGCCCCTTCTCTGCCCCACATCCCCCCCAACAGCACCACACCCCCCTCCCTCTGCCCCACATCCTGCCCCACAGGCCCCTTCTCTGCCCCACATTCCCCCGTAACGGGATCAGAACCCCCTCCCTCTGCCCCGCATCCTGCCCCACAGGCCCCTTCTCTGCCCCACATCCCCCGTAACGGGATGAGAACCCCCTCCCTCTGCCCCACATCCTGCCCCACAGGCCCCTTCTCTGCCCCACATCCCCCCCAACAGCACCACACCCCCCTCCCTCTGCCCCACATCCTGCCCCACAGGCCCCTTCTCTGCCCCAAGTCCCCCATAACGGGATGAGAACCCCCTCCCCCTGCCCCGCATCCTGCCCCACAGGCCCCTTCTCTGCCCCACATCCCCCCCAACAGCACCACACCCCCCTCCCTCTGCCCCACATCCTGCCCCACAGCCCCCTTCTCTGCCCCAAGTCCCCCATAACGGGATGAGAACCCCCTCCCCCTGCCCCACATCCTGCCCCACAGGCCCCTTCTCTGCCCCACATGCCCCCCAACAGCACCAGAACCCCCTCCCTCTGCCCCGCATCCTGCCCCCCAACAGCACCAGAACCCCCTCCCTCTGCCCCGCATCCTGCCCCACAGGCCCCTTCTCTGCCCCACATCCCCCGTAACGGGATCAGAACGCCCTCCCTCTGCCCCACATCCTGCCCCACAGGCCCCTTCTCTGCCCCACATGCCCCCGTAACGGGATCAGAACCCCCTCCCTCTGCCCCACATCCTGCCCCACAGGCCCCTTCTCTGCCCCACATGCCCCCGTAACGGGATCAGAACGCCCTCCCTCTGCCCCACATCCTGCCCCACAGGCCCCTTCTCTGCCCCACATGCCCCCGTAACGGGATCAGAACCCCCTCCCTCTGCCCCACATCCTGCCCCACAGGCCCCTTCTCTGCCCCACATGCCCCCCAACAGCACCAGAACCCCCTCCCTCTGCCCCGCATCCTGCCCCCCAACAGCACCAGAACCCCCTCCCTCTGCCCCGCATCCTGCCCCACAGGCCTCTTCTCTGCCCCACATCCCCCCCAACGGCACCAGAACCCCCTCCCTCTGCCCCGCATCCTGCCCCACAGGCCTCTTCTCTGCCCCACATC
>NW_027414404.1:0-94402 GCF_964106895.1 Numenius arquata
GCTGGCAGTGTTCCATAGGTTCCTCTAGGGTTGTGTAAGTGCCCGTAGGAGTCTGTGGGATTCTGTAAGGTTCCGGAGGGTTCTGCAGGGTTCCGTAGGGGCCCGTAGAGTTCCGTAGTGGCTGGTAAAGTTCCGTAGGGCTCTGTGGGGTTCTGTATGGACCTGTAGGGTTCCGTAGGGGCCTGCAGGGTTCTGTACGTGCCCGCAGGTGTCTGTAGGGTTCCGAAGGGGTCTGTAGGGTTCCGTAGGCACCTGCAGTGTTCTGTAGGAGCCCATAGGGTTTTAGTGAGGCTCCGTTGTGTTGCTAAGGGTCTTGTAGAGTGCTGTCGGGTCCTGGAATATTCTGTAGGGTTCCAGAGGGGCTTGTAGGGTTTTGTCGAAATCTGTAGGCTTCCCTAGGGGCCCGTGGAGACCCGTAGATTTCCGTAGGGGCCTGTAGGGTTGTGTAAGTGCCCACAGGGGTTGGTAGGAGCTTGTAGGGTGCCATATGTTTCCGGAGGGTTGTGTAGGGTTCCGTAGGGGCCTGTGGTGTTCCCTAGGGGCCTGTAGAGTCTCGTACAGTTCCGTAGGGGCCTGTGGTGTTCCCTAGGGGCCTGTAGAGTCTCGTACAGTTCTGTAGCGTCCTGTAGGTTTCCATAAGCGCCCGCAGAGGTTTGAAGGGACCCGTACTGTTCCGTAAGGATCCATAGGGCTCCCTAGAGCTTCGTAGGTTCCCTAGAGGGCTGTAGAGTACCGCAGGAGCTAGTAGTGTTCTGTAGGGGTCCGTAAGGTTCCTTCCATAGGGGCTGGCAGTGTTCCGTAGGGTCCGCTAGGGTTGAGAAAGTGCCCGCAGGAGTCTGTAGGAGTCTGTGGGATTCTGTAAGGTTCTGGAGGGTTCTGCCGCGTTCCGTAGGGGCCTGTAGAGTTCCGTAGTGGCTGGTAAAGTTCCCTAGGGCCCTGTACCGTTCCGTAACTGCCTGCAAGGGTCTTTAGGCTTCCGTAGGGGCTGGTAGGGTTCCATAAAGTTCCGTGGGTTCCTGCAGAGTTCTGCAAGTGCCCGCAAGGGCCTGTAGGGGCCCACAGTGTTTCTGTCAGGTTCCGTAGAGTTGCGTAGGGGCCATAGGTTTCCGTAGCGGCTGGTAGTATTGCGTAGGGGTCTGTAGGGTTCCGTAGGCACCTGCAGTGTTCTGTAGGAGCCCATAGGGTTTTAGTGAGGTTCCGTTGTGTTGCTAAGGGTCTTGTAGAGTGCTGTCGGGTCCTGGAGTATTCTGTAGGGTTCCAGAGGGGCTCGTAGGGTTCCGTCAAAATCTGTAGGCTTCCCTAGGGGCCCGTGGAGTCCCGTAGATTTCCGTAGGGGCCTGTAGGGTTGTGTAAGTGCCCGCAGGGGTTGGTAGGAGCTTGTAGGGTGCCATATGTTTCCAGAGGGTTGTGTAGGGTTCCGTAGTGGCCTGTGGTGTTCCCTAGGGGCCTGTAGAGTCTCGTACAGTTCCGTAGGGGCCTGTGGTGTTCCCTAGGGGCCTGTAGAGTCTCGTACAGTTCCGTAGGGTCCTGTAGGTTTCCATAAGAGCCCGCAGAGGTCTGCAGGGGCCCGTACTGTTCCGTAAGGATCCATAGGGTTCCATAGAGCTTCGTAGGTTCCCTAGAGGGCTGTAGAGTACCGCAGGAGCCAGTAGTGTTCTGTAGGGGCCCGTAGGGTTCCTTCCATAGGGGCTGGCAGTGTTCCATAGGTTCCTCTAGGGTTGTGTAAGTGCCCGTAGGAGTCTGTGGGATTCTGTAAGGTTCCGGAGGGTTCTGCAGGGTTCCGTAGGGGCCCGTAGAGTTCCGTAGTGGCTGGTAAAGTTCCGTAGGGCTCTGTGGGGTTCTGTATGGACCTGTAGGGTTCCGTAGGGGCCTGCAGGGTTCTGTAAGTGCCCGCAGGTGTCTGTAGGGTTCCGAAGGGGTCTGTAGGGTTCCGTAGGCACCTGCAGTGTTCTGTAGGAGCCCATAGGGTTTTAGTGAGGCTCCGTTGTGTTGCTAAGGGTCTTGTAGAGTGCTGTCGGGTCCTGGAATATTCTGTAGGGTTCCAGAGGGGCTTGTAGGGTTTTGTCGAAATCTGTAGGCTTCCCTAGGGGCCCGTGGAGACCCGTAGATTTCCGTAGGGGCCTGTAGGGTTGTGTAAGTGCCCACAGGGGTTGGTAGGAGCTTGTAGGGTGCCATATGTTTCCGGAGGGTTGTGTAGGGTTCCGTAGGGGCCTGTGGTGTTCCCTAGGGGCCTGTAGAGTCTCGTACAGTTCCGTAGGGGCCTGTGGTGTTCCCTAGGGGCCTGTAGAGTCTCGTACAGTTCTGTAGCGTCCTGTAGGTTTCCATAAGCGCCCGCAGAGGTTTGAAGGGACCCGTACTGTTCCGTAAGGATCCATAGGGCTCCCTAGAGCTTCGTAGGTTCCCTAGAGGGCTGTAGAGTACCGCAGGAGCTAGTAGTGTTCTGTAGGGGTCCGTAAGGTTCCTTCCATAGGGGCTGGCAGTGTTCCGTAGGGTCCGCTAGGGTTGAGAAAGTGCCCGCAGGAGTCTGTAGGAGTCTGTGGGATTCTGTAAGGTTCTGGAGGGTTCTGCCGCGTTCCGTAGGGGCCTGTAGAGTTCCGTAGTGGCTGGTAAAGTTCCCTAGGGCCCTGTACCGTTCCGTAACTGCCTGCAAGGGTCTTTAGGCTTCCGTAGGGGCTGGTAGGGTTCCATAAAGTTCCGTGGGTTCCTGCAGAGTTCTGCAAGTGCCCGCAAGGGCCTGTAGGGGCCCACAGTGTTTCTGTCAGGTTCCGTAGAGTTGCGTAGGGGCCATAGGTTTCCGTAGCGGCTGGTAGTATTGCGTAGGGGTCTGTAGGGTTCCGTAGGCACCTGCAGTGTTCTGTAGGAGCCCATAGGGTTTTAGTGAGGTTCCGTTGTGTTGCTAAGGGTCTTGTAGAGTGCTGTCGGGTCCTGGAGTATTCTGTAGGGTTCCAGAGGGGCTCGTAGGGTTCCGTCAAAATCTGTAGGCTTCCCTAGGGGCCCGTGGAGTCCCGTAGATTTCCGTAGGGGCCTGTAGGGTTGTGTAAGTGCCCGCAGGGGTTGGTAGGAGCTTGTAGGGTGCCATATGTTTCCAGAGGGTTGTGTAGGGTTCCGTAGTGGCCTGTGGTGTTCCCTAGGGGCCTGTAGAGTCTCGTACAGTTCCGTAGGGGCCTGTGGTGTTCCCTAGGGGCCTGTAGAGTCTCGTACAGTTCCGTAGGGTCCTGTAGGTTTCCATAAGCGCCCGCAGAGCTCTGAAGGGGCTCGTAGTGTTCCGTAAGGATCCATAGGGCTCCGTAGAGCTTCGTAGGTTCCCTAGAGGCCTGTAGAGTACCGCAGGAGCCAGTAGTGTTCTGTAGGGGTCCGTAAGGTTCCTTCCATAGGGGCTGGCAGTGTTCCGTAGGGTCCTCTAGGGTTGAGTAAGTGCCCGCAGGAGTCTGTAGGAGTCTGTGGGATTCTGTAAGGTTCCGGAGGGTTCTGTCGGGTTCCGTAGGGGCCTGTAGAGTTCCGTAGTGGCTGGTAAAGTTCCCTAGGGCCCTGTACCGTTCCGTAACTGCCTGCAAGGGTCTTTAGGCTTCCGTAGGGGCTGGTAGGGTTCCATAAAGTTCCGTGGGTTCCTGCAGAGTTCTGCAAGTGCCCGCAAGGGCCTGTAGGGGCCCACAGTGTTTCTGTCAGGTTCCGTAGAGTTGCGTAGGTGCCATAGGTTTCCGTAGCGGCTGGTAGTATTGCGTAGGGGTCTGTAGGGTTCCGTAGGCACCTGCAGTGTTCTGTAGGAGCCCATAGGGTTTTCGTGAGGTTCCGTTGTGTTGCTAAGGGTCTTGTAGAGTGCTGTCGGGTCCTGGAGTATTCTGTAGGGTTCCAGAGGGGCTCGTAGGGTTCCGTCGAAATCTGTAGGCTTCCCTAAGGGCCCGTGGAGACCCGTAGATTTCCGTAGGGGCCTGTAGGGTTGTGTAAGTGCCCGCAGGGGTTGGTAGGAGCTTGTAGGGTGCCATATGTTTCCAGAGGGTTGTGTAGGGTTCCGTAGGGGCCTGTGGTGTTCCCTAGGGGCCTGTAGAGTCTCGTACAGTTCCGTAGGGGCCTGTAGTGTTCCCTAGGGGCCTGTAGAGTCTCGTACAGTTCCGTAGGGTCCTGTAGGTTTCCATAAGCGCCCGCAGAGGTCTGAAGGGACCCGTACTGTTCCGTAAGGATCCATAGGGCTCCGTAGAGCTTCGTAGGTTCCCTAGAGGCCTGTAGAGTACCACAGGAGCCAGTAGTGTTCTGTAGGGGCCCGTAGGGTTCCTTCCATAGGGGCTGGCAGTGTTCCGTAGGTTCCTCTAGGGTTGTGTAAGTGCCCGTAGGAGTCTGTGGGATTCAGTAAGGTTCCGGAGGGTTCTGCAGGGTTCCGTAGGGGTCCGTAGAGTTCCGTAGTGGCTGGTAAAGTTCCGTAGGGTTCTGTGGGATTATGTATGGACCTGTAGGGTTCCGTAGGGGCCTGCAGGGTTCTGTAAGTGCCCGCAGGTGTCTGTAGGGTTCCGTAGGGGTCTGTAGGGTTCCGTAGGCACCTACAGTGTTCTGTAGGAGCCCATAGGGTTTTCGTGAGGTTCCGTTGTGTTGCTAAGGGTCTTGTAGAGTGCTGTCGGGTCCTGGAGTATTCTGTAGGGTTCCAGAGGGGCTCGTAGGGTTCCGTCGAAATCTGTAGGCTTCCCTAGGGGCCCGTGGAGACCCGTAGATTTCCGTAGGGGCCTGTAGGTTTGTGTAAGTGCCCGCAGGGGTTGGTAGGAGCTTGTAGGGTGCCATATGTTTCCAGAGGGTTGTGTAGGGTTCCGTAGGGGCCTGTGGTGTTCCCTAGGGGCCTGTAGAGTCTCATACAGTTCCGTAGGGTCCTGTAGGTTTCCATAAGCTCCCGCAGAGGTTTGAAGGGACCCGTACTGTTCCGTAAGGATCCATAGGGCTCTGTAGAGCTTCATAGGTTCCCTAGAGGCCTGTAGAGTAGCGCAGGAGCCAGTAGTGTTCTGTAGGGGCCCGTAGGGTTCCTTCCATAGGGGCTGGCAGTGTTCCGTAGGGTCCTCTAGGGTTGAGTAAGTGCCCGCAGGAGTCTGTAGGAGTCTGTGGGATTCTGTAAGGTTCCGGAGGGTTCTGCCGGGTTCCGTAGGGGCCTGTAGAGTTCCGTAGTGGCTGGTAAAGTTCCCTAGGGCCCTGTACCATTCCGTAACTGCCTGCAAGGGTCTTTAGGCTTCCGTAGGGGCTGGTAGGGTTCCATAAAGTTCCGTGGGTTCCTGCAGAGTTCTGCAAGTGCCCGCAAGGGCCTGTAGGGGCCCACAGTGTTTCTGTCAGGTTCCGTAGAGTTGCGTAGGTGCCATAGGTTTCCGTAGCGGCTGGTAGTATTCCGTAGGGGTCTGTAGGGTTCCGTAGGCACCTGCAGTGTTCTGTAGGAGCCCATAGGGGTTTCGTGAGGTTCCGTTGTGTTGCTAAGGGTCTTGTAGAGTGCTGTCGGGTCCTGGAGTATTCTGTAGGGTTCCAGAGGGGCTCGTAGGGTTCCGTCGAAATCTGTAGGCTTCCCTAGGGGCCCGTGGAGTCCCGTAGATTTCCGTAGGGGCTTGTAGGGTTGTGTAAGTGCCCGCAGGGGTTGGTAGGAGCTTGTAGGGTGCCATATGTTTCCAGAGGGTTGTGTAGGGTTCCGTAGGGGCCTGTGGTGTTCCCTAGGGGCCTGTAGAGTCTCGTACAGTTCCGTAGGGGCCTGTAGTGTTCCCTAGGGGCCTGTAGAGTCTCGTACAGTTCCGTAGGGTCCTGTAGGTTTCCATAAGCGCCCGCAGAGGTCTGAAGGGGCCCGTACTGTCCCGTAAGGATCCATAGGGCTCCGTAGAGCTTCGTAGGTTCCCTAGAGGCCTGTAGAGTACCGCAGGAGCCAGTAGTGTTTTGTAGGGGCCCGTAGGGTTCCTTCCATAGGGGCTGGCAGTGTTCCGTAGGTTCCTCTAGGGTTGTGTAAGTGCCCGTAGGAGTCTGTGGGATTCTGTAAGGTTCTGGAGGGTTCTGCAGGGTTCCGTAGGGGTCCGTAGAGTTCCGTAGTGGCTGGTAAAGTTCCGTAGGGCTCTGTGGGATTCTGTATGGACCTGTAGGGTTCCGTAGGGGCCTGCAGGGTTCTGTAAGTGCCCGCAGGTGTCTGTAGGGTTCCGTAGGGGTCTGTAGGGTTCCGTAGGCACCTGCAGTGTTCTGTAGGAGCCCATAGGGTTTTCGTGAGGTTCCGTTGTGTTGCTAAGGGTCTTGTAGAGTGCTGTCGGGTCCTGGAGTATTCTGTAGGGTTCCAGAGGGGCTCGTAGGGTTCCGTCGAAATCTGTAGGCTTCCCTAGGGGCCCGTGGAGACCCGTAGATTTCCGTAGGGGCCTGTAGGGTTGTGTAAGTGCCCGCAGGGGTTGGTAGGAGCTTGTAGGGTGCCATATGATTCCAGAGGGTTGTGTAGGGTTCCGTAGGGGCCTGTGGTGTTCCCTAGGGGCCTGTAGAGTCTCATACAGTTCCGTAGGGTCCTGTAGGTTTCCATAAGCTCCCGCAGAGGTTTGAAGGGACCCGTACTGTTCCGTAAGGATCCATAGGGCTCCGTAGAGCTTCGTAGGTTCCCTAGAGGCCTGTAGAGTACCGCAGGAGCCAGTAGTGTTCTGTAGGGGTCCGTAAGGTTCCTTCCATAGGGGCTGGCAGTGTTCCGTAGGGTCCTCTAGGGTTGAGTAAGTGCCCGCAGGAGTCTGTAGGAGTCTGTGGGATTCTGTAAGGTTCCGGAGGGTTCTGCCGGGTTCCGTAGGGGCCTGTAGAGTTCCGTAGTGGCTGGTAAAGTTCCCTAGGGCCCTGTACCGTTCCGTAACTGCCTGCAAGGGTCTTTAGGCTTCCGTAGGGGCTGGTAGGGTTCCATAAAGTTCCGTGGGTTCCTGCAGAGTTCTGCAAGTGCCCGCAAGGGCCTGTAGGGGCCCACAGTGTTTCTGTCAGGTTCCGTAGAGTTCCGTAGGGGCCATAGGTTTCCGTAGCGGCTGGTAGTATTCCGTAGGGGTCTGTAGGGTTCCGTAGGCACCTGCAGTGTTCTGTAGGAGCCCATAGGGTTTTCGTGAGGTTCCGTTGTGTTGCTAAGGGTCTTGTAGAGTGCTGTCGGGTCCTGGAGTATTCTGTAGGGTTCCAGAGGGGCTCGTAGGGTTCTGTCAAAATCTGTAGGCTTCCCTAGGGGCCCGTGGAGTCCCGTAGATTTCTGTAGGGGCCTGTAGGGTTGTGTAAGTGCCCGCAGGGGTTGGTAGGAGCTTGTAGGGTGCCATATGTTTCCGGAGGGTTGTGTAGGGTTCCGTAGGGGCCTGTGGTGTTCCCTAGGGGCCTGTAGAGTCTCGTACAGTTCCGTAGGGGCCTGTGGTGTTCCCTAGGGGCCTGTAGAGTCTCGTACAGTTCCGTAGGGTCCTGTAGGTTTCCATAAGAGCCCGCAGAGGTCTGCAGGGGCCCGTACTGTTCCGTAAGGATCCATAGGGTTCCATAGAGCTTCGTAGGTTCCCTAGAGGGCTGTAGAGTACCGCAGGAGCCAGTAGTGTTCTGTAGGGGCCCGTAGGGTTCCTTCCATAGGGGCTGGCAGTGTTCCATAGGTTCCTCTAGGGTTGTGTAAGTGCCCGTAGGAGTCTGTGGGATTCTGTAAGGTTCCGGAGGGTTCTGCAGGGTTCCGTAGGGGCCCGTAGAGTTCCGTAGTGGCTGGTAAAGTTCCGTAGGGCTCTGTGGGGTTCTGTATGGACCTGTAGGGTTCCGTAGGGGCCTGCAGGGTTCTGTAAGTGCCCGCAGGTGTCTGTAGGGTTCCGAAGGGGTCTGTAGGGTTCCGTAGGCACCTGCAGTGTTCTGTAGGAGCCCATAGGGTTTTAGTGAGGCTCCGTTGTGTTGCTAAGGGTCTTGTAGAGTGCTGTCGGGTCCTGGAATATTCTGTAGGGTTCCAGAGGGGCTTGTAGGGTTTTGTCGAAATCTGTAGGCTTCCCTAGGGGCCCGTGGAGACCCGTAGATTTCCGTAGGGGCCTGTAGGGTTGTGTAAGTGCCCACAGGGGTTGGTAGGAGCTTGTAGGGTGCCATATGTTTCCGGAGGGTTGTGTAGGGTTCCGTAGGGGCCTGTGGTGTTCCCTAGGGGCCTGTAGAGTCTCGTACAGTTCCGTAGGGGCCTGTGGTGTTCCCTAGGGGCCTGTAGAGTCTCGTACAGTTCTGTAGCGTCCTGTAGGTTTCCATAAGCGCCCGCAGAGGTTTGAAGGGACCCGTACTGTTCCGTAAGGATCCATAGGGCTCCGTAGAGCTTCGTAGGTTCCCTAGAGGGCTGTAGAGTACCGCAGGAGCTAGTAGTGTTCTGTAGGGGTCCGTAAGGTTCCTTCCATAGGGGCTGGCAGTGTTCCGTAGGGTCCGCTAGGGTTGAGAAAGTGCCCGCAGGAGTCTGTAGGAGTCTGTGGGATTCTGTAAGGTTCTGGAGGGTTCTGCCGCGTTCCGTAGGGGCCTGTAGAGTTCCGTAGTGGCTGGTAAAGTTCCCTAGGGCCCTGTACCATTCCGTAACTGCCTGCAAGGGTCTTTAGGCTTCCGTAGGGGCTGGTAGGGTTCCATAAAGTTCCGTGGGTTCCTGCAGAGTTCTGCAAGTGCCCGCAAGGGCCTGTAGGGGCCCACAGTGTTTCTGTCAGGTTCCGTAGAGTTGCGTAGGTGCCATAGGTTTCCGTAGCGGCTGGTAGTATTCCGTAGGGGTCTGTAGGGTTCCGTAGGCACCTGCAGTGTTCTGTAGGAGCCCATAGGGGTTTCGTGAGGTTCCGTTGTGTTGCTAAGGGTCTTGTAGAGTGCTGTCGGGTCCTGGAGTATTCTGTAGGGTTCCAGAGGGGCTCGTAGGGTTCCGTCGAAATCTGTAGGCTTCCCTAGGGGCCCGTGGAGTCCCGTAGATTTCCGTAGGGGCTTGTAGGGTTGTGTAAGTGCCCGCAGGGGTTGGTAGGAGCTTGTAGGGTGCCATATGTTTCCAGAGGGTTGTGTAGGGTTCCGTAGGGGCCTGTGGTGTTCCCTAGGGGCCTGTAGAGTCTCGTACAGTTCCGTAGGGGCCTGTAGTGTTCCCTAGGGGCCTGTAGAGTCTCGTACAGTTCCGTAGGGTCCTGTAGGTTTCCATAAGCGCCCGCAGAGGTCTGAAGGGGCCCGTACTGTCCCGTAAGGATCCATAGGGCTCCGTAGAGCTTCGTAGGTTCCCTAGAGGCCTGTAGAGTACCGCAGGAGCCAGTAGTGTTCTGTAGGGGCCCGTAGGGTTCCTTCCATAGGGGCTGGCAGTGTTCCGTAGGTTCCTCTAGGGTTGTGTAAGTGCCCGTAGGAGTCTGTGGGATTCTGTAAGGTTCTGGAGGGTTCTGCAGGGTTCCGTAGGGGTCCGTAGAGTTCCGTAGTGGCTGGTAAAGTTCCGTAGGGCTCTGTGGGATTCTGTATGGACCTGTAGGGTTCCGTAGGGGCCTGCAGGGTTCTGTAAGTGCCCGCAGGTGTCTGTAGGGTTCCGTAGGGGTCTGTAGGGTTCCGTAGGCACCTGCAGTGTTCTGTAGGAGCCCATAGGGTTTTCGTGAGGTTCCGTTGTGTTGCTAAGGGTCTTGTAGAGTGCTGTCGGGTCCTGGAGTATTCTGTAGGGTTCCAGAGGGGCTCGTAGGGTTCCGTCGAAATCTGTAGGCTTCCCTAGGGGCCCGTGGAGACCCGTAGATTTCCGTAGGGGCCTGTAGGGTTGTGTAAGTGCCCGCAGGGGTTGGTAGGAGCTTGTAGGGTGCCATATGATTCCAGAGGGTTGTGTAGGGTTCCGTAGGGGCCTGTGGTGTTCCCTAGGGGCCTGTAGAGTCTCATACAGTTCCGTAGGGTCCTGTAGGTTTCCATAAGCTCCCGCAGAGGTCTGCAGGGGCCCGTACTGTTCCGTAAGGATCCATAGGGCTCCGTAGAGCTTCGTAGGTTCCCTAGAGGCCTGTAGAGTACCGCAGGAGCCAGTAGTGTTCTGTAGGGGTCCGTAAGGTTCCTTCCATAGGGGCTGGCAGTGTTCCGTAGGGTCCTCTAGGGTTGAGTAAGTGCCCGCAGGAGTCTGTAGGAGTCTGTGGGATTCTGTAAGGTTCCGGAGGGTTCTGCCGGGTTCCGTAGGGGCCTGTAGAGTTCCGTAGTGGCTGGTAAAGTTCCCTAGGGCCCTGTACCGTTCCGTAACTGCCTGCAAGGGTCTTTAGGCTTCCGTAGGGGCTGGTAGGGTTCCATAAAGTTCCGTGGGTTCCTGCAGAGTTCTGCAAGTGCCCGCAAGGGCCTGTAGGGGCCCACAGTGTTTCTGTCAGGTTCCGTAGAGTTCCGTAGGGGCCATAGGTTTCCGTAGCGGCTGGTAGTATTCCGTAGGGGTCTGTAGGGTTCCGTAGGCACCTGCAGTGTTCTGTAGGAGCCCATAGGGTTTTCGTGAGGTTCCGTTGTGTTGCTAAGGGTCTTGTAGAGTGCTGTCGGGTCCTGGAGTATTCTGTAGGGTTCCAGAGGGGCTCGTAGGGTTCTGTCAAAATCTGTAGGCTTCCCTAGGGGCCCGTGGAGTCCCGTAGATTTCTGTAGGGGCCTGTAGGGTTGTGTAAGTGCCCGCAGGGGTTGGTAGGAGCTTGTAGGGTGCCATATGTTTCCGGAGGGTTGTGTAGGGTTCCGTAGGGGCCTGTGGTGTTCCCTAGGGGCCTGTAGAGTCTCGTACAGTTCCGTAGGGGCCTGTGGTGTTCCCTAGGGGCCTGTAGAGTCTCGTACAGTTCCGTAGGGTCCTGTAGGTTTCCATAAGAGCCCGCAGAGGTCTGCAGGGGCCCGTACTGTTCCGTAAGGATCCATAGGGTTCCATAGAGCTTCGTAGGTTTCCTAGAGGCCTGTAGAGTACCGCAGGAGCCAGTAGTGTTCTGTAGGGGCCCGTAGGGTTCCTTCCATAGGGGCTGGCAGTGTTCCATAGGTTCCTCTAGGGTTGTGTAAGTGCCCGTAGGAGTCTGTGGGATTCTGTAAGGTTCCGGAGGGTTCTGCAGGGTTCCGTAGGGGCCCGTAGAGTTCCGTAGTGGCTGGTAAAGTTCCGTAGGGCTCTGTGGGGTTCTGTATGGACCTGTAGGGTTCCGTAGGGGCCTGCAGGGTTCTGTAAGTGCCCGCAGGTGTCTGTAGGGTTCCGAAGGGGTCTGTAGGGTTCCGTAGGCACCTGCAGTGTTCTGTAGGAGCCCATAGGGTTTTAGTGAGGCTCCGTTGTGTTGCTAAGGGTCTTGTAGAGTGCTGTCGGGTCCTGGAATATTCTGTAGGGTTCCAGAGGGGCTTGTAGGGTTTTGTCGAAATCTGTAGGCTTCCCTAGGGGCCCGTGGAGACCCGTAGATTTCCGTAGGGGCCTGTAGGGTTGTGTAAGTGCCCACAGGGGTTGGTAGGAGCTTGTAGGGTGCCATATGTTTCCGGAGGGTTGTGTAGGGTTCCGTAGGGGCCTGTGGTGTTCCCTAGGGGCCTGTAGAGTCTCGTACAGTTCCGTAGGGGCCTGTGGTGTTCCCTAGGGGCCTGTAGAGTCTCGTACAGTTCTGTAGCGTCCTGTAGGTTTCCATAAGCGCCCGCAGAGGTTTGAAGGGACCCGTACTGTTCCGTAAGGATCCATAGGGCTCCGTAGAGCTTCGTAGGTTCCCTAGAGGGCTGTAGAGTACCGCAGGAGCTAGTAGTGTTCTGTAGGGGTCCGTAAGGTTCCTTCCATAGGGGCTGGCAGTGTTCCGTCGGGTCCGCTAGGGTTGAGAAAGTGCCCGCAGGAGTCTGTAGGAGTCTGTGGGATTCTGTAAGGTTCTGGAGGGTTCTGCCGCGTTCCGTAGGGGCCTGTAGAGTTCCGTAGTGGCTGGTAAAGTTCCCTAGGGCCCTGTACCGTTCCGTAACTGCCTGCAAGGGTCTTTAGGCTTCCGTAGGGGCTGGTAGGGTTCCATAAAGTTCCGTGGGTTCCTGCAGAGTTCTGCAAGTGCCCGCAAGGGCCTGTAGGGGCCCACAGTGTTTCTGTCAGGTTCCGTAGAGTTGCGTAGGGGCCATAGGTTTCCGTAGCGGCTGGTAGTATTGCGTAGGGGTCTGTAGGGTTCCGTAGGCACCTGCAGTGTTCTGTAGGAGCCCATAGGGTTTTCGTGAGGTTCCGTTGTGTTGCTAAGGGTCTTGTAGAGTGCTGTCGGGTCCTGGAGTATTCTGTAGGGTTCCAGAGGGGCTCGTAGGGTTCCGTCGAAATCTGTAGGCTTCCCTAAGGGCCCGTGGAGACCCGTAGATTTCCGTAGGGGCCTGTAGGGTTGTGTAAGTGCCCGCAGGGGTTGGTAGGAGCTTGTAGGGTGCCATATGTTTCCAGAGGGTTGTGTAGGGTTCCGTAGGGGCCTGTGGTGTTCCCTAGGGGCCTGTAGAGTCTCGTACAGTTCCGTAGGGGCCTGTGGTGTTCCCTAGGGGCCTGTAGAGTCTCGTACACTTCCGTAGGGTCCTGTAGGTTTCCATAAGCGCCCGCAGAGGTCTGAAGGGACCCGTACTGTTCCGTAAGGATCCATAGGGCTCCGTAGAGCTTCGTAGGTTCCCTAGAGGCCTGTAGAGTACCACAGGAGCCAGTAGTGTTCTGTAGGGGCCCGTAGGGTTCCTTCCATAGGGGCTGGCAGTGTTCCGTAGGTTCCTCTAGGGTTGTGTAAGTGCCCGTAGGAGTCTGTGGGATTCTGTAAGGTTCCGGAGGGTTCTGCAGGGTTCCGTAGGGGTCCGTAGAGTTCCGTAGTGGCTGGTAAAGTTCCGTAGGGTTCTGTGGGATTATGTATGGACCTGTAGGGTTCCGTAGGGGCCTGCAGGGTTCTGTAAGTGCCCGCAGGTGTCTGTAGGGTTCCGTAGGGGTCTGTAGGGTTCCGTAGGCACCTGCAGTGTTCTGTAGGAGCCCATAGGGTTTTCGTGAGGTTCCGTTGTGTTGCTAAGGGTCTTGTAGAGTGCTGTCGGGTCCTGGAGTATTCTGTAGGGTTCCAGAGGGGCTCGTAGGGTTCCGTCGAAATCTGTAGGCTTCCCTAGGGGCCCGTGGAGTCCCGTAGATTTCCGTAGGGGCTTGTAGGATTGTGTAAGTGCCCGCAGGGGTTGGTAGGAGCTTGTAGGGTGCCATATGATTCCAGAGGGTTGTGTAGGGTTCCGTAGGGGCCTGTGGTGTTCCCTAGGGGCCTGTAGAGTCTCATACAGTTCCGTAGGGTCCTGTAGGTTTCCATAAGCTCCCGCAGAGGTTTGAAGGGACCCGTACTGTTCCGTAAGGATCCATAGGGCTCTGTAGAGCTTCATAGGTTCCCTAGAGGCCTGTAGAGTAGCGCAGGAGCCAGTAGTGTTCTGTAGGGGCCCGTAGGGTTCCTTCCATAGGGGCTGGCAGTGTTCCGTAGGGTCCTCTAGGGTTGAGTAAGTGCCCGCAGGAGTCTGTAGGAGTCTGTGGGATTCTGTAAGGTTCCGGAGGGTTCTGCCGGGTTCCGTAGGGGCCTGTAGAGTTCCGTAGTGGCTGGTAAAGTTCCCTAGGGCCCTGTACCATTCCGTAACTGCCTGCAAGGGTCTTTAGGCTTCCGTAGGGGCTGGTAGGGTTCCATAAAGTTCCGTGGGTTCCTGCAGAGTTCTGCAAGTGCCCGCAAGGGCCTGTAGGGGCCCACAGTGTTTCTGTCAGGTTCCGTAGAGTTGCGTAGGTGCCATAGGTTTCCGTAGCGGCTGGTAGTATTCCGTAGGGGTCTGTAGGGTTCCGTAGGCACCTGCAGTGTTCTGTAGGAGCCCATAGGGGTTTCGTGAGGTTCCGTTGTGTTGCTAAGGGTCTTGTAGAGTGCTGTCGGGTCCTGGAGTATTCTGTAGGGTTCCAGAGGGGCTCGTAGGGTTCCGTCGAAATCTGTAGGCTTCCCTAGGGGCCCGTGGAGTCCCGTAGATTTCCGTAGGGGCTTGTAGGGTTGTGTAAGTGCCCGCAGGGGTTGGTAGGAGCTTGTAGGGTGCCATATGTTTCCAGAGGGTTGTGTAGGGTTCCGTAGGGGCCTGTGGTGTTCCCTAGGGGCCTGTAGAGTCTCGTACAGTTCCGTAGGGGCCTGTAGTGTTCCCTAGGGGCCTGTAGAGTCTCGTACAGTTCCGTAGGGTCCTGTAGGTTTCCATAAGCGCCCGCAGAGGTCTGAAGGGGCCCGTACTGTCCCGTAAGGATCCATAGGGCTCCGTAGAGCTTCGTAGGTTCCCTAGAGGCCTGTAGAGTACCGCAGGAGCCAGTAGTGTTTTGTAGGGGCCCGTAGGGTTCCTTCCATAGGGGCTGGCAGTGTTCCGTAGGTTCCTCTAGGGTTGTGTAAGTGCCCGTAGGAGTCTGTGGGATTCTGTAAGGTTCTGGAGGGTTCTGCAGGGTTCCGTAGGGGTCCGTAGAGTTCCGTAGTGGCTGGTAAAGTTCCGTAGGGCTCTGTGGGATTCTGTATGGACCTGTAGGGTTCCGTAGGGGCCTGCAGGGTTCTGTAAGTGCCCGCAGGTGTCTGTAGGGTTCCGTAGGGGTCTGTAGGGTTCCGTAGGCACCTGCAGTGTTCTGTAGGAGCCCATAGGGTTTTCGTGAGGTTCCGTTGTGTTGCTAAGGGTCTTGTAGAGTGCTGTCGGGTCCTGGA
Source organism: Numenius arquata (assembly GCF_964106895.1). Classification (NCBI taxonomy): domain Eukaryota; kingdom Metazoa; phylum Chordata; class Aves; order Charadriiformes; family Scolopacidae; genus Numenius; species Numenius arquata. The sequence goes on from NW_027414404.1 coordinate 14,547, forward strand.
GTATTCTGTAGGGTTCCAGAGGGGCTCGTAGGGTTCCGTCGAAATCTGTAGGCTTCCCTAGGGGCCCGTGGAGACCCGTAGATTTCCGTAGGGGCCTGTAGGGTTGTGTAAGTGCCCGCAGGGGTTGGTAGGAGCTTGTAGGGTGCCATATGATTCCAGAGGGTTGTGTAGGGTTCCGTAGGGGCCTGTGGTGTTCCCTAGGGGCCTGTAGAGTCTCATACAGTTCCGTAGGGTCCTGTAGGTTTCCATAAGCTCCCGCAGAGGTTTGAAGGGACCCGTACTGTTCCGTAAGGATCCATAGGGCTCCGTAGAGCTTCGTAGGTTCCCTAGAGGCCTGTAGAGTACCGCAGGAGCCAGTAGTGTTCTGTAGGGGTCCGTAAGGTTCCTTCCATAGGGGCTGGCAGTGTTCCGTAGGGTCCTCTAGGGTTGAGTAAGTGCCCGCAGGAGTCTGTAGGAGTCTGTGGGATTCTGTAAGGTTCCGGAGGGTTCTGCCGGGTTCCGTAGGGGCCTGTAGAGTTCCGTAGTGGCTGGTAAAGTTCCCTAGGGCCCTGTACCGTTCCGTAACTGCCTGCAAGGGTCTTTAGGCTTCCGTAGGGGCTGGTAGGGTTCCATAAAGTTCCGTGGGTTCCTGCAGAGTTCTGCAAGTGCCCGCAAGGGCCTGTAGGGGCCCACAGTGTTTCTGTCAGGTTCCGTAGAGTTCCGTAGGGGCCATAGGTTTCCGTAGCGGCTGGTAGTATTCCGTAGGGGTCTGTAGGGTTCCGTAGGCACCTGCAGTGTTCTGTAGGAGCCCATAGGGTTTTCGTGAGGTTCCGTTGTGTTGCTAAGGGTCTTGTAGAGTGCTGTCGGGTCCTGGAGTATTCTGTAGGGTTCCAGAGGGGCTCGTAGGGTTCTGTCAAAATCTGTAGGCTTCCCTAGGGGCCCGTGGAGTCCCGTAGATTTCTGTAGGGGCCTGTAGGGTTGTGTAAGTGCCCGCAGGGGTTGGTAGGAGCTTGTAGGGTGCCATATGTTTCCGGAGGGTTGTGTAGGGTTCCGTAGGGGCCTGTGGTGTTCCCTAGGGGCCTGTAGAGTCTCGTACAGTTCCGTAGGGGCCTGTGGTGTTCCCTAGGGGCCTGTAGAGTCTCGTACAGTTCCGTAGGGTCCTGTAGGTTTCCATAAGAGCCCGCAGAGGTCTGAAGGGGCCCGTACTGTTCCGTAAGGATCCATAGGGTTCCATAGAGCTTCGTAGGTTCCCTAGAGGGCTGTAGAGTACCGCAGGAGCCAGTAGTGTTCTGTAGGGGCCCGTAGGGTTCCTTCCATAGGGGCTGGCAGTGTTCCATAGGTTCCTCTAGGGTTGTGTAAGTGCCCGTAGGAGTCTGTGGGATTCTGTAAGGTTCCGGAGGGTTCTGCAGGGTTCCGTAGGGGCCCGTAGAGTTCCGTAGTGGCTGGTAAAGTTCCGTAGGGCTCTGTGGGGTTCTGTATGGACCTGTAGGGTTCCGTAGGGGCCTGCAGGGTTCTGTAAGTGCCCGCAGGTGTCTGTAGGGTTCCGAAGGGGTCTGTAGGGTTCCGTAGGCACCTGCAGTGTTCTGTAGGAGCCCATAGGGTTTTAGTGAGGCTCCGTTGTGTTGCTAAGGGTCTTGTAGAGTGCTGTCGGGTCCTGGAATATTCTGTAGGGTTCCAGAGGGGCTTGTAGGGTTTTGTCGAAATCTGTAGGCTTCCCTAGGGGCCCGTGGAGACCCGTAGATTTCCGTAGGGGCCTGTAGGGTTGTGTAAGTGCCCACAGGGGTTGGTAGGAGCTTGTAGGGTGCCATATGTTTCCGGAGGGTTGTGTAGGGTTCCGTAGGGGCCTGTGGTGTTCCCTAGGGGCCTGTAGAGTCTCGTACAGTTCCGTAGGGGCCTGTGGTGTTCCCTAGGGGCCTGTAGAGTCTCGTACAGTTCTGTAGCGTCCTGTAGGTTTCCATAAGCGCCCGCAGAGGTTTGAAGGGACCCGTACTGTTCCGTAAGGATCCATAGGGCTCCGTAGAGCTTCGTAGGTTCCCTAGAGGGCTGTAGAGTACCGCAGGAGCTAGTAGTGTTCTGTAGGGGTCCGTAAGGTTCCTTCCATAGGGGCTGGCAGTGTTCCGTAGGGTCCGCTAGGGTTGAGAAAGTGCCCGCAGGAGTCTGTAGGAGTCTGTGGGATTCTGTAAGGTTCTGGAGGGTTCTGCCGCGTTCCGTAGGGGCCTGTAGAGTTCCGTAGTGGCTGGTAAAGTTCCCTAGGGCCCTGTACCGTTCCGTAACTGCCTGCAAGGGTCTTTAGGCTTCCGTAGGGGCTGGTAGGGTTCCATAAAGTTCCGTGGGTTCCTGCAGAGTTCTGCAAGTGCCCGCAAGGGCCTGTAGGGGCCCACAGTGTTTCTGTCAGGTTCCGTAGAGTTGCGTAGGGGCCATAGGTTTCCGTAGCGGCTGGTAGTATTGCGTAGGGGTCTGTAGGGTTCCGTAGGCACCTGCAGTGTTCTGTAGGAGCCCATAGGGTTTTCGTGAGGTTCCGTTGTGTTGCTAAGGGTCTTGTAGAGTGCTGTCGGGTCCTGGAGTATTCTGTAGGGTTCCAGAGGGGCTCGTAGGGTTCCGTCGAAATCTGTAGGCTTCCCTAAGGGCCCGTGGAGACCCGTAGATTTCCGTAGGGGCCTGTAGGGTTGTGTAAGTGCCCGCAGGGGTTGGTAGGAGCTTGTAGGGTGCCATATGTTTCCAGAGGGTTGTGTAGGGTTCCGTAGGGGCCTGTGGTGTTCCCTAGGGGCCTGTAGAGTCTCGTACAGTTCCGTAGGGGCCTGTGGTGTTCCCTAGGGGCCTGTAGAGTCTCGTACACTTCCGTAGGGTCCTGTAGGTTTCCATAAGCGCCCGCAGAGGTCTGAAGGGACCCGTACTGTTCCGTAAGGATCCATAGGGCTCCGTAGAGCTTCGTAGGTTCCCTAGAGGCCTGTAGAGTACCACAGGAGCCAGTAGTGTTCTGTAGGGGCCCGTAGGGTTCCTTCCATAGGGGCTGGCAGTGTTCCGTAGGTTCCTCTAGGGTTGTGTAAGTGCCCGTAGGAGTCTGTGGGATTCTGTAAGGTTCCGGAGGGTTCTGCAGGGTTCCGTAGGGGTCCGTAGAGTTCCGTAGTGGCTGGTAAAGTTCCGTAGGGTTCTGTGGGATTATGTATGGACCTGTAGGGTTCCGTAGGGGCCTGCAGGGTTCTGTAAGTGCCCGCAGGTGTCTGTAGGGTTCCGTAGGGGTCTGTAGGGTTCCGTAGGCACCTGCAGTGTTCTGTAGGAGCCCATAGGGTTTTCGTGAGGTTCCGTTGTGTTGCTAAGGGTCTTGTAGAGTGCTGTCGGGTCCTGGAGTATTCTGTAGGGTTCCAGAGGGGCTCGTAGGGTTCCGTCGAAATCTGTAGGCTTCCCTAGGGGCCCGTGGAGTCCCGTAGATTTCCGTAGGGGCTTGTAGGATTGTGTAAGTGCCCGCAGGGGTTGGTAGGAGCTTGTAGGGTGCCATATGATTCCAGAGGGTTGTGTAGGGTTCCGTAGGGGCCTGTGGTGTTCCCTAGGGGCCTGTAGAGTCTCATACAGTTCCGTAGGGTCCTGTAGGTTTCCATAAGCTCCCGCAGAGGTTTGAAGGGACCCGTACTGTTCCGTAAGGATCCATAGGGCTCCGTAGAGCTTCGTAGGTTCCCTAGAGGCCTGTAGAGTACCGCAGGAGCCAGTAGTGTTCTGTAGGGGTCCGTAAGGTTCCTTCCATAGGGGCTGGCAGTGTTCCGTAGGGTCCTCTAGGGTTGAGTAAGTGCCCGCAGGAGTCTGTAGGAGTCTGTGGGATTCTGTAAGGTTCCGGAGGGTTCTGCCGGGTTCCGTAGGGGCCTGTAGAGTTCCGTAGTGGCTGGTAAAGTTCCCTAGGGCCCTGTACCGTTCCGTAACTGCCTGCAAGGGTCTTTAGGCTTCCGTAGGGGCTGGTAGGGTTCCATAAAGTTCCGTGGGTTCCTGCAGAGTTCTGCAAGTGCCCGCAAGGGCCTGTAGGGGCCCACAGTGTTTCTGTCAGGTTCCGTAGAGTTCCGTAGGGGCCATAGGTTTCCGTAGCGGCTGGTAGTATTGCGTAGGGGTCTGTAGGGTTCCGTAGGCACCTGCAGTGTTCTGTAGGAGCCCATAGGGTTTTCGTGAGGTTCCGTTGTGTTGCTAAGGGTCTTGTAGAGTGCTGTCGGGTCCTGGAGTATTCTGTAGGGTTCCAGAGGGGCTCGTAGGGTTCTGTCAAAATCTGTAGGCTTCCCTAGGGGCCCGTGGAGTCCCGTAGATTTCCGTAGGGGCCTGTAGGGTTGTGTAAGTGCCCGCAGGGGTTGGTAGGAGCTTGTAGGGTGCCATATGTTTCCAGAGGGTTGTGTAGGGTTCTGTAGGGGCCTGTGGTGTTCCCTAGGGGCCTGTAGAGTCTCGTACAGTTCCGTAGGGGCCTGTAGTGTTCCCTAGGGGCCTGTAGAGTCTCGTACAGTTCCGTAGGGGCCTGTAGGTTACCATAAGCGCCCGCAGAGGTCTGAAGGGGCCCGTACTGTTCCGTAAGGATCCAGAGGGCTCCGTAGAGCTTCGTAGGTTCCCTAGAGGGCTGTAGAGTACCGCAGGAGCCAGTAGTGTTCTGTAGGGGCCCGTAGGGTTCCTTCCATAGGGGCTGGCAGTGTTCCGTAGGGTCCTCTAGGGTTGAGTAAGTGCCCGTAGGAGTCTGTGGGATTCTGTAAGGTTCCGGAGGGTTCTGCAGGGTTCCGTAGGGGCCCATAGAGTTCCGTAGTGGCTGGTAAAGTTCCGTAGGGCTCTGTGGGGTTCTGTATGGAGCTGTAGGGTTCCGTAGGGGCCTGCAGGGTTCTGTACGTGCCCGCAGGTGTCTGTAGGGTTCCATAGGGGTCTGTAGGGTTCCGTAGGCACCTGCAGTGTTCTGTAGGAGCCCATAGGGTTTTCGTGAGGTTTCGTCGTGTTGCTAAGGGTCTTGTAGAGTGCTGTCGGGTCCTGGAGTATTCTGTAGGGTTCCAGAGGGGCTCGTAGGGTTCCGTCGAAATCTGTAGGCTTCCCTAGGGGCCCGTGGAGACCCGTAGATTTCCGTAGGGGCCTGTAGGGTTGTGTAAGTGCCCGCAGGGGTTGGTAGGAGCTTGTAGGGTGCCATATGTTTCCAGAGGGTTGTGTAGGGTTCCGTAGGGGCCTGTGGTGTTCCCTAGGGGCCTGTAGAGTCTCGTACAGTTCCGTAGGGTCCTGTAGGTTTCCATAAGCTCCCGCAGAGGTTTGAAGGGACCCGTACTGTTCCGTAAGGATCCATAGGGCTCCGTAGAGCTTCGTAGGTTCCCTAGAGGCCTGTAGAGTACCGCAGGAGCCAGTAGTGTTCTGTAGGGGCCCGTAAGGTTCCTTCCATAGGGGCTGGCAGTGTTCCGTCGGGTCCTCTAGGGTTGAGTAAGTGCCCGCAGGAGTCTGTAGGAGTCTGTGGGATTCTGTAAGGTTCCGGAGGGTTCTGCCGGGTTCCGTAGGGGCCTGTAGAGTTCCGTAGTGGCTGGTAAAGTTCCCTAGGGCCCTGTACCGTTCCGTAACTGCCTGCAAGGGTCTTTAGGCTTCCGTAGGGGCTGGTAGGGTTCCATAAAGTTCCGTGGGTTCCTGCAGAGTTCTGCAAGTGCCCGCAAGGGCCTGTAGAGGCCCACAGTGTTTCTGTCAGGTTCCGTAGAGTTCCGTAGGGGCCATAGGTTTCCGTAGCGGCTGGTAGTATTCCGTAGGGGTCTGTAGGGTTCCGTAGGCACCTGCAGTGTTCTGTAGGAGCCCATAGGGTTTTCGTGAGGTTCCGTTGTGTTGCTAAGGGTCTTGTAGAGTGCTGTCGGGTCCTGGAGTATTCTGTAGGGTTCCAGAGGGGCTCGTAGGGTTCTGTCAAAATCTGTAGGCTTCCCTAGGGGCCCGTGGAGTCCCGTAGATTTCCGTAGGGGCCTGTAGGGTTGTGTAAGTGCCCGCAGGGGTTGGTAGGAGCTTGTAGGGTGCCATATATTTCCAGAGGGTTGTGTAGGGTTCCGTAGGGGCCTGTGGTGTTCCCTAGGGGCCTGTAGAGTCTCGTACAATTCCGTAGGGGCCTGTAGTGTTCCCTATGGGCCTGTAGAGTCTCGTACAGTTCCGTAGGGGCCTGTAGGTTACCATAAGCGCCCGCAGAGGTCTGAAGGGGCCCGTACTGTTCCGTAAGGATCCAGAGGGCTCCGTAGAGCTTCGTAGGTTCCCTAGAGGGCTGTAGAGTACCGCAGGAGCCAGTAGTGTTCTGTAGGGGCCCGTAGGGTTCCTTCCATAGGGGCTGGCAGTGTTCCGTAGGGTCCTCTAGGGTTGAGTAAGTGCCCGTAGGAGTCTGTGGGATTCTGTAAGGTTCCGGAGGGTTCTGCAGGGTTCCGTAGGGGCCCCTAGAGTTCCGTAGTGGCTGGTAAAGTTCCGTAGGGCTCTGTGGGGTTCTGTATGGACCTGTAGGGTTCCGTAGGGGCCTGCAGGGTTCTGTACGTGCCCGCAGGTGTCTGTAGGGTTCCATAGGGGTCTGTAGGGTTCCGTAGGCACCTGCAGTGTTCTGTAGGAGCCCATAGGGTTTTCGTGAGGTTTCGTCGTGTTGCTAAGGGTCTTGTAGAGTGCTGTCGGGTCCTGGAGTATTCTGTAGGGTTCCAGAGGGGCTCGTAGGGTTCCGTCGAAATCTGTAGTCTTCCCTAGGGGCCCGTGGAGACCCGTAGATTTCCGTAGGGGCCTGTAGGGTTGTGTAAGTGCCCGCAGGGGTTGGTAGGAGCTTGTAGGGTGCCATATGTTTCCAGAGGGTTGTGTAGGGTTCCGTAGGGGCCTGTGGTGTTCCCTAGGGGCCTGTAGAGTCTCGTACAGTTCCGTAGGGTCCTGTAGGTTTCCATAAGCTCCCGCAGAGGTTTGAAGGGACCCGTACTGTTCCGTAAGGATCCATAGGGCTCCGTAGAGCTTCGTAGGTTCCCTAGAGGCCTGTAGAGTACCGCAGGAGCCAGTAGTGTTCTGTAGGGGCCCGTAAGGTTCCTTCCATAGGGGCTGGCAGTGTTCCGTCGGGTCCTCTAGGGTTGAGTAAGTGCCCGCAGGAGTCTGTAGGAGTCTGTGGGATTCTGTAAGGTTCCGGAGGGTTCTGCCGGGTTCCGTAGGGGCCTGTAGAGTTCCGTAGTGGCTGGTAAAGTTCCCTAGGGCCCTGTACCGTTCCGTAACTGCCTGCAAGGGTCTTTAGGCTTCCGTAGGGGCTGGTAGGGTTCCATAAAGTTCCGTGGGTTCCTGCAGAGTTCTGCAAGTGCCCGCAAGGGCCTGTAGGGGCCCACAGTGTTTCTGTCAGGTTCCGTAGAGTTGCGTAGGTGCCATAGGTTTCCGTAGCGGCTGGTAGTATTCCGTAGGGGTCTGTAGGGTTCCGTAGGCACCTGCAGTGTTCTGTAGGAGCCCATAGGGGTTTCGTGAGGTTCCGTTGTGTTGCTAAGGGTCTTGTAGAGTGCTGTCGGGTCCTGGAGTATTCTGTAGGGTTCCAGAGGGGCTCGTAGGGTTCCGTCAAAATCTGTAGGCTTCCCTAGGGGCCCGTGGAGTCCCGTAGATTTCCGTAGGGGCCTGTAGGGTTGTGTAAGTGCCCGCAGGGGTTGGTAGGAGCTTGTAGGGTGCCATATATTTCCAGAGGGTTGTGTAGGGTTCCGTAGGGGCCTGTGGTGTTCCCTAGGGGCCTGTAGAGTCTCGTACAATTCCGTAGGGGCCTGTAGTGTTCCCTATGGGCCTGTAGAGTCTCGTACAGTTCCGTAGGGTCCTGTAGGTTTCCATAAGCGCCCGCAGAGGTCTGAAGGGGCCCGTACTGTTCCGTAAGGATCCAGAGGGCTCCGTAGAGCTTCGTAGGTTCCCTAGAGGGCTGTAGAGTACCGCAGGAGCCAGTAGTGTTCTGTAGGGGCCCGTAGGGTTCCTTCCATAGGGGCTGGCAGTGTTCCGTAGGGTCCTCTAGGGTTGAGTAGGTGCCCGTAGGAGTCTGTGGGATTCTGTAAGGTTCCGGAGGGTTCTGCAGGGTTCCGTAGGGGCCCATAGAGTTCCGTAGTGGCTGGTAAAGTTCCGTAGGGCTCTGTGGGGTTCTGTATGGACCTGTAGGGTTCCGTAGGGGCCTGCAGGGTTCTGTAAGTGCCCGCAGGTGTCTGTAGGGTTCCGTAGGGGTCTGTAGGGTTCCGTAGGCACCTGCAGTGTTCTGTAGGAGCCCATAGGGTTTTCGTGAGGTTCCGTTGTGTTGCTAAGGGTCTTGTAGAGTGCTGTCGGGTCCTGGAGTATTCTGTAGGGTTCCAGAGGGGCTCGTAGGGTTCCGTCGAAATCTGTAGGCTTCCCTAGGGGCCCGTGGAGTCCCGTAGATTTCCGTAGGGGCCTGTAGGGTTGTGTAAGTGCCCGCAGGGGTTGGTAGGAGCTTGTAGGGTGCCATATATTTCCAGAGGGTTGTGTAGGGTTCCGTAGGGGCCTGTGGTGTTCCCTAGGGGCCTGTAGAGTCTCGTACAATTCCGTAGGGGCCTGTAGTGTTCCCTATGGGCCTCTAGAGTCTCGTACAGTTCCGTAGGGTCCTGTAGGTTTCCATAAGCGCCCGCAGAGGTCTGAAGGGGCCCGTACTGTTCCGTAAGGATCCAGAGGGCTCCGTAGAGCTTCGTAGGTTCCCTAGAGGGCTGTAGAGTACCGCAGGAGCCAGTAGTGTTCTGTAGGGGCCCGTAGGGTTCCTTCCATAGGGGCTGGCAGTGTTCCGTAGGGTCCTCTAGGGTTGAGTAAGTGCCCGTAGGAGTCTGTGGGATTCTGTAAGGTTCCGGAGGGTTCTGCAGGGTTCCGTAGGGGCCCCTAGAGTTCCGTAGTGGCTGGTAAAGTTCCGTAGGGCTCTGTGGGGTTCTGTATGGACCTGTAGGGTTCCGTAGGGGCCTGCAGGGTTCTGTACGTGCCCGCAGGTGTCTGTAGGGTTCCATAGGGGTCTGTAGGGTTCCGTAGGCACCTGCAGTGTTCTGTAGGAGCCCATAGGGTTTTCGTGAGGTTTCGTCGTGTTGCTAAGGGTCTTGTAGAGTGCTGTCGGGTCCTGGAGTATTCTGTAGGGTTCCAGAGGGGCTCGTAGGGTTCCGTCGAAATCTGTAGGCTTCCCTAGGGGCCCGTGGAGACCCGTAGATTTCCGTAGGGGCCTGTAGGGTTGTGTAAGTGCCCGCAGGGGTTGGTAGGAGCTTGTAGGGTGCCATATGTTTCCAGAGGGTTGTGTAGGGTTCCGTAGGGGCCTGTGGTGTTCCCTATGGGCCTGTAGAGTCTCGTACAGTTCCGTAGGGTCCTGTAGGTTTCCATAAGCTCCCGCAGAGGTTTGAAGGGACCCGTACTGTTCCGTAAGGATCCATAGGGCTCCGTAGAGCTTCGTAGGTTCCCTAGAGGCCTGTAGAGTACCGCAGGAGCCAGTAGTGTTCTGTAGGGGCCCGTAAGGTTCCTTCCATAGGGGCTGGCAGTGTTCCGTCGGGTCCTCTAGGGTTGAGTAAGTGCCCGCAGGAGTCTGTAGGAGTCTGTGGGATTCTGTAAGGTTCCGGAGGGTTCTGCCGGGTTCCGTAGGGGCCTGTAGAGTTCCGTAGTGGCTGGTAAAGTTCCCTAGGGCCCTGTACCGTTCCGTAACTGCCTGCAAGGGTCTTTAGGCTTCCGTAGGGGCTGGTAGGGTTCCATAAAGTTCCGTGGGTTCCTGCAGAGTTCTGCAAGTGCCCGCAAGGGCCTGTAGGGGCCCACAGTGTTTCTGTCAGGTTCCGTAGAGTTGCGTAGGTGCCATAGGTTTCCGTAGCGGCTGGTAGTATTCCGTAGGGGTCTGTAGGGTTCCGTAGGCACCTGCAGTGTTCTGTAGGAGCCCATAGGGGTTTCGTGAGGTTCCGTTGTGTTGCTAAGGGTCTTGTAGAGTGCTGTCGGGTCCTGGAGTATTCTGTAGGGTTCCAGAGGGGCTCGTAGGGTTCCGTCAAAATCTGTAGGCTTCCCTAGGGGCCCGTGGAGTCCCGTAGATTTCCGTAGGGGCCTGTAGGGTTGTGTAAGTGCCCGCAGGGGTTGGTAGGAGCTTGTAGGGTGCCATATATTTCCAGAGGGTTGTGTAGGGTTCCGTAGGGGCCTGTGGTGTTCCCTAGGGGCCTGTAGAGTCTCGTACAATTCCGTAGGGGCCTGTAGTGTTCCCTATGGGCCTCTAGAGTCTCGTACAGTTCCGTAGGGTCCTGTAGGTTTCCATAAGCGCCCGCAGAGGTCTGAAGGGGCCCGTACTGTTCCGTAAGGATCCAGAGGGCTCCGTAGAGCTTCGTAGGTTCCCTAGAGGGCTGTAGAGTACCGCAGGAGCCAGTAGTGTTCTGTAGGGGCCCGTAGGGTTCCTTCCATAGGGGCTGGCAGTGTTCCGTAGGGTCCTCTAGGGTTGAGTAGGTGCCCGTAGGAGTCTGTGGGATTCTGTAAGGTTCCGGAGGGTTCTGCAGGGTTCCGTAGGGGCCCATAGAGTTCCGTAGTGGCTGGTAAAGTTCCGTAGGGCTCTGTGGGGTTCTGTATGGACCTGTAGGGTTCCGTAGGGGCCTGCAGGGTTCTGTAAGTGCCCGCAGGTGTCTGTAGGGTTCCGTAGGGGTCTGTAGGGATCCGTAGGCACCTGCAGTGTTCTGTAGGAGCCCATAGGGTTTTCGTGAGGTTCCGTTGTGTTGCTAAGGGTCTTGTAGAGTGCTGTCGGGTCCTGGAGTATTCTGTAGGGTTCCAGAGGGGCTCGTAGGGTTCCGTCAAAATCTGTAGGCTTCCCTAGGGGCCCGTGGAGACCCGTAGATTTCCGTAGGGGCCTGTAGGGTTGTGTAAGTGCCCGCAGGGGTTGGTAGGAGCTTGTAGGGTGCCATATGTTTCCAGAGGGTTGTGTAGGGTTCCGTAGGGGCCTGTGGTGTTCCCTAGGGGCCTGTAGAGTCTCGTACAGTTCCGTAGGGGCCTGTGGTGTTCCCTAGGGGCCTGTAGAGTCTCGTACAGTTCCGTAGGGTCCTGTAGGTTTCCATAAGCGCCCGCAGAGGTCTGAAGGGGCCCGTACTGTTCCGTAAGGATCCATAGGGCTCCCTAGAGCTTCGTAGGTTCCCTAGAGGCCTGTAGAGTACCGCAGGAGCCAGTAGTGTTCTGTAGTGGTCCGTAAGATTCCTTCCATAGGGGCTGGCAGTGTTCCGTAGGTTCCTCTAGGGTTGAGTAAGTGCCCGCAGGAGTCTGTAGGAGTCTGTGGGATTCTGTAAGGTTCCGGAGGGTTCTGCCGGGTTCCCTAGGGCCCTGTACCGTTCCGTAACTGCCTGCAAGGGTCTTTAGGCTTCCGTAGGGGCTGGTAGGGTTCCATAAAGTTCCGTGGGTTCCTGCAGAGTTCTGCAAGTGCCCGCAAGGGCCTGTAGGGGCCCACAGTGTTTCTGTCAGGTTCCGTAGAGTTGCGTAGGTGCCATAGGTTTCCGTAGCGGCTGGTAGTATTCCGTAGGGGTCTGTAGGGTTCCGTAGGCACCTGCAGTGTTCTGTAGGAGCCCATAGGGGTTTCGTGAGGTTCCGTTGTGTTGCTAAGGGTCTTGTAGAGTGCTGTCGGGTCCTGGAGTATTCTGTAGGGTTCCAGAGGGGCTCGTAGGGTTCCGTCGAAATCTGTAGGCTTCCCTAGGGGCCCGTGGAGTCCCGTAGATTTCCGTAGGGGCTTGTAGGGTTGTGTAAGTGCCCGCAGGGGTTGGTAGGAGCTTGTAGGGTGCCATATGTTTCCAGAGGGTTGTGTAGGGTTCCGTAGGGGCCTGTGGTGTTCCCTAGGGGCCTGTAGAGTCTCGTACAGTTCCGTAGGGGCCTGTAGTGTTCCCTAGGGGCCTGTAGAGTCTCGTACAGTTCCGTAGGGTCCTGTAGGTTTCCATAAGCGCCCGCAGAGGTCTGAAGGGGCCCGTACTGTTCCGTAAGGATCCATAGGGCTCCGTAGAGCTTCGTAGGTTCCCTAGAGGCCTGTAGAGTACCGCAGGAGCCAGTAGTGTTCTGTAGGGGCCCGTAGGGTTCCTTCCATAGGGGCTGGCAGTGTTCCGTAGGTTCCTCTAGGGTTGTGTAAGTGCCCGTAGGAGTCTGTGGGATTCTGTAAGGTTCTGGAGGGTTCTGCAGGGTTCCGTAGGGGTCCGTAGAGTTCTGTAGTGGCTGGTAAAGTTCCGTAGGGCTCTGTGGGATTCTGTATGGACCTGTAGGGTTCCGTAGGGGCCTGCAGGGTTCTGTAAGTGCCCGCAGGTGTCTGTAGGGTTCCGTAGGGGTCTGTAGGGTTCCGTAGGCACCTGCAGTGTTCTGTAGGAGCCCATAGGGTTTTCGTGAGGTTCCGTTGTGTTGCTAAGGGTCTTGTAGAGTGCTGTCGGGTCCTGGAGTATTCTGTAGGGTTCCAGAGGGGCTCGTAGGGTTCCGTCGAAATCTGTAGGCTTCCCTAGGGGCCCGTGGAGACCCGTAGATTTCCGTAGGGGCCTGTAGGGTTGTGTAAGTGCCCGCAGGTGTTGGTAGGAGCTTGTAGGGTGCCATATGATTCCAGAGGGTTGTGTAGGGTTCCGTAGGGGCCTGTGGTGTTCCCTAGGGGCCTGTAGAGTCTCATACAGTTCCGTAGGGTCCTGTAGGTTTCCATAAGCTCCCGCAGAGGTTTGAAGGGACCCGTACTGTTCCGTAAGGATCCATAGGGCTCCGTAGAGCTTCGTAGGTTCCCTAGAGGCCTGTAGAGTACCGCAGGAGCCAGTAGTGTTCTGTAGGGGTCCGTAAGGTTCCTTCCATAGGGGCTGGCAGTGTTCCGTAGGGTCCTCTAGGGTTGAGTAAGTGCCCGCAGGAGTCTGTAGGAGTCTGTGGGATTCTGTAAGGTTCCGGAGGGTTCTGCCGGGTTCCGTAGGGGCCTGTAGAGTTCCGTAGTGGCTGGTAAAGTTCCCTAGGGCCCTGTACCGTTCCGTAACTGCCTGCAAGGGTCTTTAGGCTTCCGTAGGGGCTGGTAGGGTTCCATAAAGTTCCGTGGGTTCCTGCAGAGTTCTGCAAGTGCCCGCAAGGGCCTGTAGGGGCCCACAGTGTTTCTGTCAGGTTCCGTAGAGTTCCGTAGGGGCCATAGGTTTCCGTAGCGGCTGGTAGTATTCCGTAGGGGTCTGTAGGGTTCCGTAGGCACCTGCAGTGTTCTGTAGGAGCCCATAGGGTTTTCGTGAGGTTCCGTTGTGTTGCTAAGGGTCTTGTAGAGTGCTGTCGGGTCCTGGAGTATTCTGTAGGGTTCCAGAGGGGCTCGTAGGGTTCTGTCAAAATCTGTAGGCTTCCCTAGGGGCCCGTGGAGTCCCGTAGATTTCTGTAGGGGCCTGTAGGGTTGTGTAAGTGCCCGCAGGGGTTGGTAGGAGCTTGTAGGGTGCCATATGTTTCCGGAGGGTTGTGTAGGGTTCCGTAGGGGCCTGTGGTGTTCCCTAGGGGCCTGTAGAGTCTCGTACAGTTCCGTAGGGGCCTGTGGTGTTCCCTAGGGGCCTGTAGAGTCTCGTACAGTTCCGTAGGGTCCTGTAGGTTTCCATAAGAGCCCGCAGATGTCTGCAGGGGCCCGTACTGTTCCGTAAGGATCCATAGGGTTCCATAGAGCTTCGTAGGTTCCCTAGAGGGCTGTAGAGTACCGCAGGAGCCAGTAGTGTTCTGTAGGGGCCCGTAGGGTTCCTTCCATAGGGGCTGGCAGTGTTCCATAGGTTCCTCTAGGGTTGTGTAAGTGCCCGTAGGAGTCTGTGGGATTCTGTAAGGTTCCGGAGGGTTCTGCAGGGTTCCGTAGGGGCCCGTAGAGTTCCGTAGTGGCTGGTAAAGTTCCGTAGGGCTCTGTGGGGTTCTGTATGGACCTGTAGGGTTCCGTAGGGGCCTGCAGGGTTCTGTAAGTGCCCGCAGGTGTCTGTAGGGTTCCGTAGGGGTCTGTAGGGTTCCGTAGGCACCTGCAGTGTTCTGTAGGAGCCCATAGGGTTTTAGTGAGGCTCCGTTGTGTTGCTAAGGGTCTTGTAGAGTGCTGTCGGGTCCTGGAATATTCTGTAGGGTTCCAGAGGGGCTTGTAGGGTTTTGTCGAAATCTGTAGGCTTCCCTAGGGGCCCGTGGAGACCCGTAGATTTCCGTAGGGGCCTGTAGGGTTGTGTAAGTGCCCACAGGGGTTGGTAGGAGCTTGTAGGGTGCCATATGTTTCCGGAGGGTTGTGTAGGGTTCCGTAGGGGCCTGTGGTGTTCCCTAGGGGCCTGTAGAGTCTCGTACAGTTCCGTAGGGGCCTGTGGTGTTCCCTAGGGGCCTGTAGAGTCTCGTACAGTTCTGTAGCGTCCTGTAGGTTTCCATAAGCGCCCGCAGAGGTTTGAAGGGACCCGTACTGTTCCGTAAGGATCCATAGGGCTCCGTAGAGCTTCGTAGGTTCCCTAGAGGGCTGTAGAGTACCGCAGGAGCTAGTAGTGTTCTGTAGGGGTCCGTAAGGTTCCTTCCATAGGGGCTGGCAGTGTTCCGTAGGGTCCGCTAGGGTTGAGAAAGTGCCCGCAGGAGTCTGTAGGAGTCTGTGGGATTCTGTAAGGTTCTGGAGGGTTCTGCCGCGTTCCGTAGGGGCCTGTAGAGTTCCGTAGTGGCTGGTAAAGTTCCCTAGGGCCCTGTACCGTTCCGTAACTGCCTGCAAGGGTCTTTAGGCTTCCGTAGGGGCTGGTAGGGTTCCATAAAGTTCCGTGGGTTCCTGCAGAGTTCTGCAAGTGCCCGCAAGGGCCTGTAGGGGCCCACAGTGTTTCTGTCAGGTTCCGTAGAGTTGCGTAGGGGCCATAGGTTTCCGTAGCGGCTGGTAGTATTGCGTAGGGGTCTGTAGGGTTCCGTAGGCACCTGCAGTGTTCTGTAGGAGCCCATAGGGTTTTCGTGAGGTTCCGTTGTGTTGCTAAGGGTCTTGTAGAGTGCTGTCGGGTCCTGGAGTATTCTGTAGGGTTCCAGAGGGGCTCGTAGGGTTCCGTCGAAATCTGTAGGCTTCCCTAAGGGCCCGTGGAGACCCGTAGATTTCCGTAGGGGCCTGTAGGGTTGTGTAAGTGCCCACAGGGGTTGGTAGGAGCTTGTAGGGTGCCATATGTTTCCGGAGGGTTGTGTAGGGTTCCGTAGGGGCCTGTGGTGTTCCCTAGGGGCCTGTAGAGTCTCGTACAGTTCCGTAGGGGCCTGTGGTGTTCCCTAGGGGCCTGTAGAGTCTCGTACAGTTCTGTAGCGTCCTGTAGGTTTCCATAAGCGCCCGCAGAGGTTTGAAGGGACCCGTACTGTTCCGTAAGGATCCATAGGGCTCCGTAGAGCTTCGTAGGTTCCCTAGAGGGCTGTAGAGTACCGCAGGAGCTAGTAGTGTTCTGTAGGGGTCCGTAAGGTTCCTTCCATAGGGGCTGGCAGTGTTCCGTAGGGTCCGCTAGGGTTGAGAAAGTGCCCGCAGGAGTCTGTAGGAGTCTGTGGGATTCTGTAAGGTTCTGGAGGGTTCTGCCGCGTTCCGTAGGGGCCTGTAGAGTTCCGTAGTGGCTGGTAAAGTTCCCTAGGGCCCTGTACCGTTCCGTAACTGCCTGCAAGGGTCTTTAGGCTTCCGTAGGGGCTGGTAGGGTTCCATAAAGTTCCGTGGGTTCCTGCAGAGTTCTGCAAGTGCCCGCAAGGGCCTGTAGGGGCCCACAGTGTTTCTGTCAGGTTCCGTAGAGTTGCGTAGGGGCCATAGGTTTCCGTAGCGGCTGGTAGTATTGCGTAGGGGTCTGTAGGGTTCCGTAGGCACCTGCAGTGTTCTGTAGGAGCCCATAGGGTTTTCGTGAGGTTCCGTTGTGTTGCTAAGGGTCTTGTAGAGTGCTGTCGGGTCCTGGAGTATTCTGTAGGGTTCCAGAGGGGCTCGTAGGGTTCCGTCGAAATCTGTAGGCTTCCCTAAGGGCCCGTGGAGACCCGTAGATTTCCGTAGGGGCCTGTAGGGTTGTGTAAGTGCCCGCAGGGGTTGGTAGGAGCTTGTAGGGTGCCATATGTTTCCAGAGGGTTGTGTAGGGTTCCGTAGGGGCCTGTGGTGTTCCCTAGGGGCCTGTAGAGTCTCGTACAGTTCCGTAGGGGCCTGTGGTGTTCCCTAGGGGCCTGTAGAGTCTCGTACAGTTCCGTAGGGTCCTGTAGGTTTCCATAAGCGCCCGCAGAGGTCTGAAGGGACCCGTACTGTTCCGTAAGGATCCATAGGGCTCCGTAGAGCTTCGTAGGTTCCCTAGAGGCCTGTAGAGTACCACAGGAGCCAGTAGTGTTCTGTAGGGGCCCGTAGGGTTCCTTCCATAGGGGCTGGCAGTGTTCCGTAGGTTCCTCTAGGGTTGTGTAAGTGCCCGTAGGAGTCTGTGGGATTCTGTAAGGTTCCGGAGGGTTCTGCAGGGTTCCGTAGGGGTCTGTAGAGTTCCGTAGTGGCTGGTAAAGTTCCGTAGGGTTCTGTGGGATTATGTATGGACCTGTAGGGTTCCGTAGGGGCCTGCAGGGTTCTGTAAGTGCCCGCAGGTGTCTGTAGGGTTCCGTAGGGGTCTGTAGGGTTCCGTAGGCACCTGCAGTGTTCTGTAGGAGCCCATAGGGTTTTCGTGAGGTTCCGTTGTGTTGCTAAGGGTCTTGTAGAGTGCTGTCGGGTCCTGGAGTATTCTGTAGGGTTCCAGAGGGGCTCGTAGGGTTCCGTCGAAATCTGTAGGCTTCCCTAGGGGCCCGTGGAGACCCGTAGATTTCCGTAGGGGCCTGTAGGTTTGTGTAAGTGCCCGCAGGGGTTGGTAGGAGCTTGTAGGGTGCCATATGTTTCCAGAGGGTTGTGTAGGGTTCCGTAGGGGCCTGTGGTGTTCCCTAGGGGCCTGTAGAGTCTCATACAGTTCCGTAGGGTCCTGTAGGTTTCCATAAGCTCCCGCAGAGGTTTGAAGGGACCCGTACTGTTCCGTAAGGATCCATAGGGCTCTGTAGAGCTTCATAGGTTCCCTAGAGGCCTGTAGAGTACCGCAGGAGCCAGTAGTGTTCTGTAGGGGCCCGTAGGGTTCCTTCCATAGGGGCTGGCAGTGTTCCGTAGGGTCCTCTAGGGTTGAGTAAGTGCCCGCAGGAGTCTGTAGGAGTCTGTGGGATTCTGTAAGGTTCCGGAGGGTTCTGCCGGGTTCCGTAGGGGCCTGTAGAGTTCCGTAGTGGCTGGTAAAGTTCCCTAGGGCCCTGTACCGTTCCGTAACTGCCTGCAAGGGTCTTTAGGCTTCCGTAGGGGCTGGTAGGGTTCCATAAAGTTCCGTGGGTTCCTGCAGAGTTCTGCAAGTGCCCGCAAGGGCCTGTAGGGGCCCACAGTGTTTCTGTCAGGTTCCGTAGAGTTGCGTAGGTGCCATAGGTTTCCGTAGCGGCTGGTAGTATTGCGTAGGGGTCTGTAGGGTTCCGTAGGCACCTGCAGTGTTCTGTAGGAGCCCATAGGGGTTTCGTGAGGTTCCGTTGTGTTGCTAAGGGTCTTGTAGAGTGCTGTCGGGTCCTGGAGTATTCTGTAGGGTTCCAGAGGGGCTCGTAGGGTTCCGTCGAAATCTGTAGGCTTCCCTAGGGGCCCGTGGAGTCCCGTAGATTTCCGTAGGGGCTTGTAGGGTTGTGTAAGTGCCCGCAGGGGTTGGTAGGAGCTTGTAGGGTGCCATATGTTTCCAGAGGGTTGTGTAGGGTTCCGTAGGGGCCTGTGGTGTTCCCTAGGGGCCTGTAGAGTCTCGTACAGTTCCGTAGGGGCCTGTAGTGTTCCCTAGGGGCCTGTAGAGTCTCGTACAGTTCCGTAGGGTCCTGTAGGTTTCCATAAGCGCCCGCAGAGGTCTGAAGGGGCCCGTACTGTTCCGTAAGGATCCAGAGGGCTCCGTAGAGCTTCGTAGGTTCCCTAGAGGCCTGTAGAGTACCGCAGGAGCCAGTAGTGTTTTGTAGGGGCCCGTAGGGTTCCTTCCATAGGGGCTGGCAGTGTTCCGTAGGTTCCTCTAGGGTTGTGTAAGTGCCCGTAGGAGTCTGTGGGATTCTGTAAGGTTCTGGAGGGTTCTGCAGGGTTCCGTAGGGGTCCGTAGAGTTCCGTAGTGGCTGGTAAAGTTCCGTAGGGCCCTGTGGGATTCTGTATGGACCTGTAGGGTTCCGTAGGGGCCTGCAGGGTTCTGTAAGTGCCCGCAGGTGTCTGTAGGGTTCCGTAGGGGTCTGTAGGGTTCCGTAGGCACCTGCAGTGTTCTGTAGGAGCCCATAGGGTTTTCGTGAGGTTCCGTTGTGTTGCTAAGGGTCTTGTAGAGTGCTGTCGGGTCCTGGAGTATTCTGTAGGGTTCCAGAGGGGCTCGTAGGGTTCCGTCGAAATCTGTAGGCTTCCCTAGGGGCCCGTGGAGACCCGTAGATTTCCGTAGGGGCCTGTAGGATTGTGTAAGTGCCCGCAGGGGTTGGTAGGAGCTTGTAGGGTGCCATATGATTCCAGAGGGTTGTGTAGGGTTCCGTAGGGGCCTGTGGTGTTCCCTAGGGGCCTGTAGAGTCTCATACAGTTCCGTAGGGTCCTGTAGGTTTCCATAAGCTCCCGCAGAGGTTTGAAGGGACCCGTACTGTTCCGTAAGGATCCATAGGGCTCCGTAGAGCTTCGTAGGTTCCCTAGAGGCCTGTAGAGTACCGCAGGAGCCAGTAGTGTTCTGTAGGGGTCCGTAAGGTTCCTTCCATAGGGGCTGGCAGTGTTCCGTAGGGTCCTCTAGGGTTGAGTAAGTGCCCGCAGGAGTCTGTAGGAGTCTGTGGGATTCTGTAAGGTTCCGGAGGGTTCTGCCGGGTTCCGTAGGGGCCTGTAGAGTTCCGTAGTGGCTGGTAAAGTTCCCTAGGGCCCTGTACCGTTCCGTAACTGCCTGCAAGGGTCTTTAGGCTTCCGTAGGGGCTGGTAGGGTTCCATAAAGTTCCGTGGGTTCCTGCAGAGTTCTGCAAGTGCCCGCAAGGGCCTGTAGGGGCCCACAGTGTTTCTGTCAGGTTCCGTAGAGTTGCGTAGGGGCCATAGGTTTCCGTAGCGGCTGGTAGTATTGCGTAGGGGTCTGTAGGGTTCCGTAGGCACCTGCAGTGTTCTGTAGGAGCCCATAGGGTTTTCGTGAGGTTCCGTTGTGTTGCTAAGGGTCTTGTAGAGTGCTGTCGGGTCCTGGAGTATTCTGTAGGGTTCCAGAGGGGCTCGTAGGGTTCTG
Source organism: Numenius arquata (assembly GCF_964106895.1). Taxonomy (NCBI): domain Eukaryota; kingdom Metazoa; phylum Chordata; class Aves; order Charadriiformes; family Scolopacidae; genus Numenius; species Numenius arquata. Next base: position 33,617 of record NW_027414404.1, read on the forward strand.
TCAAAATCTGTAGGCTTCCCTAGGGGCCCGTGGAGTCCCGTAGATTTCCGTAGGGGCCTGTAGGGTTGTGTAAGTGCCCGCAGGGGTTGGTAGGAGCTTGTAGGGTGCCATATGTTTCCAGAGGGTTGTGTAGGGTTCCGTAGGGGCCTGTGGTGTTCCCTAGGGGCCTGTAGAGTCTCGTACAGTTCCGTAGGGGCCTGTAGTGTTCCCTAGGGGCCTGTAGAGTCTCGTACAGTTCCGTAGGGGCCTGTAGGTTACCATAAGCGCCCGCAGAGGTCTGAAGGGGCCCGTACTGTTCCGTAAGGATCCAGAGGGCTCCGTAGAGCTTCGTAGGTTCCCTAGAGGGCTGTAGAGTACCGCAGGAGCCAGTAGTGTTCTGTAGGGGCCCGTAGGGTTCCTTCCATAGGGGCTGGCAGTGTTCCGTAGGGTCCTCTAGGGTTGAGTAAGTGCCCGTAGGAGTCTGTGGGATTCTGTAAGGTTCCGGAGGGTTCTGCAGGGTTCCGTAGGGGCCCATAGAGTTCCGTAGTGGCTGGTAAAGTTCCGTAGGGCTCTGTGGGGTTCTGTATGGAGCTGTAGGGTTCCGTAGGGGCCTGCAGGGTTCTGTACGTGCCCGCAGGTGTCTGTAGGGTTCCATAGGGGTCTGTAGGGTTCCGTAGGCACCTGCAGTGTTCTGTAGGAGCCCATAGGGTTTTCGTGAGGTTTCGTCGTGTTGCTAAGGGTCTTGTAGAGTGCTGTCGGGTCCTGGAGTATTCTGTAGGGTTCCAGAGGGGCTCGTAGGGTTCCGTCGAAATCTGTAGGCTTCCCTAGGGGCCCGTGGAGACCCGTAGATTTCCGTAGGGGCCTGTAGGGTTGTGTAAGTGCCCGCAGGGGTTGGTAGGAGCTTGTAGGGTGCCATATGTTTCCAGAGGGTTGTGTAGGGTTCCGTAGGGGCCTGTGGTGTTCCCTAGGGGCCTGTAGAGTCTCGTACAGTTCCGTAGGGTCCTGTAGGTTTCCATAAGCTCCCGCAGAGGTTTGAAGGGACCCGTACTGTTCCGTAAGGATCCATAGGGCTCCGTAGAGCTTCGTAGGTTCCCTAGAGGCCTGTAGAGTACCGCAGGAGCCAGTAGTGTTCTGTAGGGGCCCGTAAGGTTCCTTCCATAGGGGCTGGCAGTGTTCCGTCGGGTCCTCTAGGGTTGAGTAAGTGCCCGCAGGAGTCTGTAGGAGTCTGTGGGATTCTGTAAGGTTCCGGAGGGTTCTGCCGGGTTCCGTAGGGGCCTGTAGAGTTCCGTAGTGGCTGGTAAAGTTCCCTAGGGCCCTGTACCGTTCCGTAACTGCCTGCAAGGGTCTTTAGGCTTCCGTAGGGGCTGGTAGGGTTCCATAAAGTTCCGTGGGTTCCTGCAGAGTTCTGCAAGTGCCCGCAAGGGCCTGTAGGGGCCCACAGTGTTTCTGTCAGGTTCCGTAGAGTTCCGTAGGGGCCATAGGTTTCCGTAGCGGCTGGTAGTATTCCGTAGGGGTCTGTAGGGTTCCGTAGGCACCTGCAGTGTTCTGTAGGAGCCCATAGGGGTTTCGTGAGGTTCCGTTGTGTTGCTAAGGGTCTTGTAGAGTGCTGTCGGGTCCTGGAGTATTCTGTAGGGTTCCAGAGGGGCTCGTAGGGTTCTGTCAAAATCTGTAGGCTTCCCTAGGGGCCCGTGGAGTCCCGTAGATTTCCGTAGGGGCCTGTAGGGTTGTGTAAGTGCCCGCAGGGGTTGGTAGGAGCTTGTAGGGTGCCATATGTTTCCAGAGGGTTGTGTAGGGTTCCGTAGGGGCCTGTGGTGTTCCCTAGGGGCCTGTAGAGTCTCGTACAGTTCCGTAGGGGCCTGTAGTGTTCCCTATGGGCCTGTAGAGTCTCGTACAGTTCCGTAGGGGCCTGTAGGTTACCATAAGCGCCCGCAGAGGTCTGAAGGGGCCCGTACTGTTCCGTAAGGATCCAGAGGGCTCCGTAGAGCTTCGTAGGTTCCCTAGAGGGCTGTAGAGTACCGCAGGAGCCAGTAGTGTTCTGTAGGGGCCCGTAGGGTTCCTTCCATAGGGGCTGGCAGTGTTCCGTAGGGTCCTCTAGGGTTGAGTAAGTGCCCGTAGGAGTCTGTGGGATTCTGTAAGGTTCCGGAGGGTTCTGCAGGGTTCCGTAGGGGCCCCTAGAGTTCCGTAGTGGCTGGTAAAGTTCCGTAGGGCTCTGTGGGGTTCTGTATGGACCTGTAGGGTTCCGTAGGGGCCTGCAGGGTTCTGTACGTGCCCGCAGGTGTCTGTAGGGTTCCATAGGGGTCTGTAGGGTTCCGTAGGCACCTGCAGTGTTCTGTAGGAGCCCATAGGGTTTTCGTGAGGTTTCGTCGTGTTGCTAAGGGTCTTGTAGAGTGCTGTCGGGTCCTGGAGTATTCTGTAGGGTTCCAGAGGGGCTCGTAGGGTTCCGTCGAAATCTGTAGGCTTCCCTAGGGGCCCGTGGAGACCCGTAGATTTCCGTAGGGGCCTGTAGGGTTGTGTAAGTGCCCGCAGGGGTTGGTAGGAGCTTGTAGGGTGCCATATGTTTCCAGAGGGTTGTGTAGGGTTCCGTAGGGGCCTGTGGTGTTCCCTAGGGGCCTGTAGAGTCTCGTACAGTTCCGTAGGGTCCTGTAGGTTTCCATAAGCTCCCGCAGAGGTTTGAAGGGACCCGTACTGTTCCGTAAGGATCCATAGGGCTCCGTAGAGCTTCGTAGGTTCCCTAGAGGCCTGTAGAGTACCGCAGGAGCCAGTAGTGTTCTGTAGGGGCCCGTAAGGTTCCTTCCATAGGGGCTGGCAGTGTTCCGTCGGGTCCTCTAGGGTTGAGTAAGTGCCCGCAGGAGTCTGTAGGAGTCTGTGGGATTCTGTAAGGTTCCGGAGGGTTCTGCCGGGTTCCGTAGGGGCCTGTAGAGTTCCGTAGTGGCTGGTAAAGTTCCCTAGGGCCCTGTACCGTTCCGTAACTGCCTGCAAGGGTCTTTAGGCTTCCGTAGGGGCTGGTAGGGTTCCATAAAGTTCCGTGGGTTCCTGCAGAGTTCTGCAAGTGCCCGCAAGGGCCTGTAGGGGCCCACAGTGTTTCTGTCAGGTTCCGTAGAGTTGCGTAGGTGCCATAGGTTTCCGTAGCGGCTGGTAGTATTCCGTAGGGGTCTGTAGGGTTCCGTAGGCACCTGCAGTGTTCTGTAGGAGCCCATAGGGGTTTCGTGAGGTTCCGTTGTGTTGCTAAGGGTCTTGTAGAGTGCTGTCGGGTCCTGGAGTATTCTGTAGGGTTCCAGAGGGGCTCGTAGGGTTCCGTCAAAATCTGTAGGCTTCCCTAGGGGCCCGTGGAGTCCCGTAGATTTCCGTAGGGGCCTGTAGGGTTGTGTAAGTGCCCGCAGGGGTTGGTAGGAGCTTGTAGGGTGCCATATATTTCCAGAGGGTTGTGTAGGGTTCCGTAGGGGCCTGTGGTGTTCCCTAGGGGCCTGTAGAGTCTCGTACAATTCCGTAGGGGCCTGTAGTGTTCCCTATGGGCCTCTAGAGTCTCGTACAGTTCCGTAGGGTCCTGTAGGTTTCCATAAGCGCCCGCAGAGGTCTGAAGGGGCCCGTACTGTTCCGTAAGGATCCAGAGGGCTCCGTAGAGCTTCGTAGGTTCCCTAGAGGGCTGTAGAGTACCGCAGGAGCCAGTAGTGTTCTGTAGGGGCCCGTAGGGTTCCTTCCATAGGGGCTGGCAGTGTTCCGTAGGGTCCTCTAGGGTTGAGTAGGTGCCCGTAGGAGTCTGTGGGATTCTGTAAGGTTCCGGAGGGTTCTGCAGGGTTCCGTAGGGGCCCATAGAGTTCCGTAGTGGCTGGTAAAGTTCCGTAGGGCTCTGTGGGGTTCTGTATGGACCTGTAGGGTTCCGTAGGGGCCTGCAGGGTTCTGTAAGTGCCCGCAGGTGTCTGTAGGGTTCCATAGGGGTCTGTAGGGTTCCGTAGGCACCTGCAGTGTTCTGTAGGAGCCCATAGGGTTTTCGTGAGGTTCCGTTGTGTTGCTAAGGGTCTTGTAGAGTGCTGTCGGGTCCTGGAGTATTCTGTAGGGTTCCAGAGGGGCTCGTAGGGTTCCGTCGAAATCTGTAGGCTTCCCTAGGGGCCCGTGGAGTCCCGTAGATTTCCGTAGGGGCCTGTAGGGTTGTGTAAGTGCCCGCAGGGGTTGGTAGGAGCTTGTAGGGTGCCATATATTTCCAGAGGGTTGTGTAGGGTTCCGTAGGGGCCTGTGGTGTTCCCTAGGGGCCTGTAGAGTCTCGTACAATTCCGTAGGGGCCTGTAGTGTTCCCTATGGGCCTGTAGAGTCTCGTACAGTTCCGTAGGGTCCTGTAGGTTTCCATAAGCGCCCGCAGAGGTCTGAAGGGGCCCGTACTGTTCCGTAAGGATCCAGAGGGCTCCGTAGAGCTTCGTAGGTTCCCTAGAGGGCTGTAGAGTACCGCAGGAGCCAGTAGTGTTCTGTAGGGGCCCGTAGGGTTCCTTCCATAGGGGCTGGCAGTGTTCCGTAGGGTCCTCTAGGGTTGAGTAAGTGCCCGTAGGAGTCTGTGGGATTCTGTAAGGTTCCGGAGGGTTCTGCAGGGTTCCGTAGGGGCCCCTAGAGTTCCGTAGTGGCTGGTAAAGTTCCGTAGGGCTCTGTGGGGTTCTGTATGGACCTGTAGGGTTCCGTAGGGGCCTGCAGGGTTCTGTACGTGCCCGCAGGTGTCTGTAGGGTTCCATAGGGGTCTGTAGGGTTCCGTAGGCACCTGCAGTGTTCTGTAGGAGCCCATAGGGTTTTCGTGAGGTTTCGTCGTGTTGCTAAGGGTCTTGTAGAGTGCTGTCGGGTCCTGGAGTATTCTGTAGGGTTCCAGAGGGGCTCGTAGGGTTCCGTCGAAATCTGTAGGCTTCCCTAGGGGCCCGTGGAGACCCGTAGATTTCCGTAGGGGCCTGTAGGGTTGTGTAAGTGCCCGCAGGGGTTGGTAGGAGCTTGTAGGGTGCCATATGTTTCCAGAGGGTTGTGTAGGGTTCCGTAGGGGCCTGTGGTGTTCCCTAGGGGCCTGTAGAGTCTCGTACAGTTCCGTAGGGTCCTGTAGGTTTCCATAAGCTCCCGCAGAGGTTTGAAGGGACCCGTACTGTTCCGTAAGGATCCATAGGGCTCCGTAGAGCTTCGTAGGTTCCCTAGAGGCCTGTAGAGTACCGCAGGAGCCAGTAGTGTTCTGTAGGGGCCCGTAAGGTTCCTTCCATAGGGGCTGGCAATGTTCCGTAGGGTCCTCTAGGGTTGAGTAAGTGCCCGCAGGAGTCTGTAGGAGTCTGTGGGATTCTGTAAGGTTCCGGAGGGTTCTGCCGGGTTCCGTAGGGGCCTGTAGAGTTCCGTAGTGGCTGGTAAAGTTCCCTAGGGCCCTGTACCGTTCCGTAACTGCCTGCAAGGGTCTTTAGGCTTCCGTAGGGGCTGGTAGGGTTCCATAAAGTTCCGTGGGTTCCTGCAGAGTTCTGCAAGTGCCCGCAAGGGCCTGTAGGGGCCCACAGTGTTTCTGTCAGGTTCCGTAGAGTTGCGTAGGTGCCATAGGTTTCCGTAGCGGCTGGTAGTATTCCGTAGGGTCTGTAGGGTTCCGTAGGCACCTGCAGTGTTCTGTAGGAGCCCATAGGGGTTTCGTGAGGTTCCGTTGTGTTGCTAAGGGTCTTGTAGAGTGCTGTCGGGTCCTGGAGTATTCTGTAGGGTTCCAGAGGGGCTCGTAGGGTTCTGTCAAAATCTGTAGGCTTCCCTAGGGGCCCGTGGAGTCCCGTAGATTTCCGTAGGGGCCTGTAGGGTTGTGTAAGTGCCCGCAGGGGTTGGTAGGAGCTTGTAGGGTGCCATATATTTCCAGAGGGTTGTGTAGGGTTCCGTAGGGGCCTGTGGTGTTCCCTAGGGGCCTGTAGAGTCTCGTACAATTCCGTAGGGGCCTGTAGTGTTCCCTATGGGCCTGTAGAGTCTCGTACAGTTCCGTAGGGTCCTGTAGGTTTCCATAAGCGCCCGCAGAGGTCTGAAGGGGCCCGTACTGTTCCGTAAGGATCCAGAGGGCTCCGTAGAGCTTCGTAGGTTCCCTAGAGGGCTGTAGAGTACCGCAGGAGCCAGTAGTGTTCTGTAGGGGCCCGTAGGGTTCCTTCCATAGGGGCTGGCAGTGTTCCGTAGGGTCCTCTAGGGTTGAGTAAGTGCCCGTAGGAGTCTGTGGGATTCTGTAAGGTTCCGGAGGGTTCTGCAGGGTTCCGTAGGGGCCCATAGAGTTCCGTAGTGGCTGGTAAAGTTCCGTAGGGCTCTGTGGGGTTCTGTATGGACCTGTAGGGTTCCGTAGGGGCCTGCAGGGTTCTGTACGTGCCCGCAGGTGTCTGTAGGGTTCCATAGGGGTCTGTAGGGTTCCGTAGGCACCTGCAGTGTTCTGTAGGAGCCCATAGGGTTTTCGTGAGGTTTCGTCGTGTTGCTAAGGGTCTTGTAGAGTGCTGTCGGGTCCTGGAGTATTCTGTAGGGTTCCAGAGGGGCTCGTAGGGTTCCGTCGAAATCTGTAGTCTTCCCTAGGGGCCCGTGGAGACCCGTAGATTTCCGTAGGGGCCTGTAGGGTTGTGTAAGTGCCCGCAGGGGTTGGTAGGAGCTTGTAGGGTGCCATATGTTTCCAGAGGGTTGTGTAGGGTTCCGTAGGGGCCTGTGGTGTTCCCTAGGGGCCTGTAGAGTCTCGTACAGTTCCGTAGGGTCCTGTAGGTTTCCATAAGCTCCCGCAGAGGTTTGAAGGGACCCGTACTGTTCCGTAAGGATCCATAGGGCTCCGTAGAGCTTCGTAGGTTCCCTAGAGGCCTGTAGAGTACCGCAGGAGCCAGTAGTGTTCTGTAGGGGCCCGTAAGGTTCCTTCCATAGGGGCTGGCAGTGTTCCGTCGGGTCCTCTAGGGTTGAGTAAGTGCCCGCAGGAGTCTGTAGGAGTCTGTGGGATTCTGTAAGGTTCCGGAGGGTTCTGCCGGGTTCCGTAGGGGCCTGTAGAGTTCCGTAGTGGCTGGTAAAGTTCCCTAGGGCCCTGTACCGTTCCGTAACTGCCTGCAAGGGTCTTTAGGCTTCCGTAGGGGCTGGTAGGGTTCCATAAAGTTCCGTGGGTTCCTGCAGAGTTCTGCAAGTGCCCGCAAGGGCCTGTAGGGGCCCACAGTGTTTCTGTCAGGTTCCGTAGAGTTGCGTAGGTGCCATAGGTTTCCGTAGCGGCTGGTAGTATTCCGTAGGGGTCTGTAGGGTTCCGTAGGCACCTGCAGTGTTCTGTAGGAGCCCATAGGGGTTTCGTGAGGTTCCGTTGTGTTGCTAAGGGTCTTGTAGAGTGCTGTCGGGTCCTGGAGTATTCTGTAGGGTTCCAGAGGGGCTCGTAGGGTTCCGTCAAAATCTGTAGGCTTCCCTAGGGGCCCGTGGAGTCCCGTAGATTTCCGTAGGGGCCTGTAGGGTTGTGTAAGTGCCCGCAGGGGTTGGTAGGAGCTTGTAGGGTGCCATATATTTCCAGAGGGTTGTGTAGGGTTCCGTAGGGGCCTGTGGTGTTCCCTAGGGGCCTGTAGAGTCTCGTACAATTCCGTAGGGGCCTGTAGTGTTCCCTATGGGCCTCTAGAGTCTCGTACAGTTCCGTAGGGTCCTGTAGGTTTCCATAAGCGCCCGCAGAGGTCTGAAGGGGCCCGTACTGTTCCGTAAGGATCCAGAGGGCTCCGTAGAGCTTCGTAGGTTCCCTAGAGGGCTGTAGAGTACCGCAGGAGCCAGTAGTGTTCTGTAGGGGCCCGTAGGGTTCCTTCCATAGGGGCTGGCAGTGTTCCGTAGGGTCCTCTAGGGTTGAGTAGGTGCCCGTAGGAGTCTGTGGGATTCTGTAAGGTTCCGGAGGGTTCTGCAGGGTTCCGTAGGGGCCCATAGAGTTCCGTAGTGGCTGGTAAAGTTCCGTAGGGCTCTGTGGGGTTCTGTATGGACCTGTAGGGTTCCGTAGGGGCCTGCAGGGTTCTGTAAGTGCCCGCAGGTGTCTGTAGGGTTCCATAGGGGTCTGTAGGGTTCCGTAGGCACCTGCAGTGTTCTGTAGGAGCCCATAGGGTTTTCGTGAGGTTCCGTTGTGTTGCTAAGGGTCTTGTAGAGTGCTGTCGGGTCCTGGAGTATTCTGTAGGGTTCCAGAGGGGCTCGTAGGGTTCCGTCGAAATCTGTAGGCTTCCCTAGGGGCCCGTGGAGTCCCGTAGATTTCCGTAGGGGCCTGTAGGGTTGTGTAAGTGCCCGCAGGGGTTGGTAGGAGCTTGTAGGGTGCCATATATTTCCAGAGGGTTGTGTAGGGTTCCGTAGGGGCCTGTGGTGTTCCCTAGGGGCCTGTAGAGTCTCGTACAATTCCGTAGGGGCCTGTAGTGTTCCCTATGGGCCTGTAGAGTCTCGTACAGTTCCGTAGGGTCCTGTAGGTTTCCATAAGCGCCCGCAGAGGTCTGAAGGGGCCCGTACTGTTCCGTAAGGATCCAGAGGGCTCCGTAGAGCTTCGTAGGTTCCCTAGAGGGCTGTAGAGTACCGCAGGAGCCAGTAGTGTTCTGTAGGGGCCCGTAGGGTTCCTTCCATAGGGGCTGGCAGTGTTCCGTAGGGTCCTCTAGGGTTGAGTAAGTGCCCGTAGGAGTCTGTGGGATTCTGTAAGGTTCCGGAGGGTTCTGCAGGGTTCCGTAGGGGCCCCTAGAGTTCCGTAGTGGCTGGTAAAGTTCCGTAGGGCTCTGTGGGGTTCTGTATGGACCTGTAGGGTTCCGTAGGGGCCTGCAGGGTTCTGTACGTGCCCGCAGGTGTCTGTAGGGTTCCATAGGGGTCTGTAGGGTTCCGTAGGCACCTGCAGTGTTCTGTAGGAGCCCATAGGGTTTTCGTGAGGTTTCGTCGTGTTGCTAAGGGTCTTGTAGAGTGCTGTCGGGTCCTGGAGTATTCTGTAGGGTTCCAGAGGGGCTCGTAGGGTTCCGTCGAAATCTGTAGTCTTCCCTAGGGGCCCGTGGAGACCCGTAGATTTCCGTAGGGGCCTGTAGGGTTGTGTAAGTGCCCGCAGGGGTTGGTAGGAGCTTGTAGGGTGCCATATGTTTCCAGAGGGTTGTGTAGGGTTCCGTAGGGGCCTGTGGTGTTCCCTAGGGGCCTGTAGAGTCTCGTACAGTTCCGTAGGGTCCTGTAGGTTTCCATAAGCTCCCGCAGAGGTTTGAAGGGACCCGTACTGTTCCGTAAGGATCCATAGGGCTCCGTAGAGCTTCGTAGGTTCCCTAGAGGCCTGTAGAGTACCGCAGGAGCCAGTAGTGTTCTGTAGGGGCCCGTAAGGTTCCTTCCATAGGGGCTGGCAGTGTTCCGTAGGGTCCTCTAGGGTTGAGTAAGTGCCCGCAGGAGTCTGTAGGAGTCTGTGGGATTCTGTAAGGTTCCGGAGGGTTCTGCCGGGTTCCGTAGGGGCCTGTAGAGTTCCGTAGTGGCTGGTAAAGTTCCCTAGGGCCCTGTACCGTTCCGTAACTGCCTGCAAGGGTCTTTAGGCTTCCGTAGGGGCTGGTAGGGTTCCATAAAGTTCCGTGGGTTCCTGCAGAGTTCTGCAAGTGCCCGCAAGGGCCTGTAGGGGCCCACAGTGTTTCTGTCAGGTTCCGTAGAGTTGCGTAGGTGCCATAGGTTTCCGTAGCGGCTGGTAGTATTCCGTAGGGTCTGTAGGGTTCCGTAGGCACCTGCAGTGTTCTGTAGGAGCCCATAGGGGTTTCGTGAGGTTCCGTTGTGTTGCTAAGGGTCTTGTAGAGTGCTGTCGGGTCCTGGAGTATTCTGTAGGGTTCCAGAGGGGCTCGTAGGGTTCCGTCGAAATCTGTAGGCTTCCCTAGGGGCCCGTGGAGTCCCGTAGATTTCCGTAGGGGCCTGTAGGGTTGTGTAAGTGCCCGCAGGGGTTGGTAGGAGCTTGTAGGGTGCCATATATTTCCAGAGGGTTGTGTAGGGTTCCGTAGGGGCCTGTGGTGTTCCCTAGGGGCCTGTAGAGTCTCGTACAATTCCGTAGGGGCCTGTAGTGTTCCCTATGGGCCTGTAGAGTCTCGTACAGTTCCGTAGGGTCCTGTAGGTTTCCATAAGCGCCCGCAGAGGTCTGAAGGGGCCCGTACTGTTCCGTAAGGATCCAGAGGGCTCCGTAGAGCTTCGTAGGTTCCCTAGAGGGCTGTAGAGTACCGCAGGAGCCAGTAGTGTTCTGTAGGGGCCCGTAGGGTTCCTTCCATAGGGGCTGGCAGTGTTCCGTAGGGTCCTCTAGGGTTGAGTAAGTGCCCGTAGGAGTCTGTGGGATTCTGTAAGGTTCCGGAGGGTTCTGCAGGGTTCCGTAGGGGCCCATAGAGTTCCGTAGTGGCTGGTAAAGTTCCGTAGGGCTCTGTGGGGTTCTGTATGGACCTGTAGGGTTCCGTAGGGGCCTGCAGGGTTCTGTACGTGCCCGCAGGTGTCTGTAGGGTTCCATAGGGGTCTGTAGGGTTCCGTAGGCACCTGCAGTGTTCTGTAGGAGCCCATAGGGTTTTCGTGAGGTTTCGTCGTGTTGCTAAGGGTCTTGTAGAGTGCTGTCGGGTCCTGGAGTATTCTGTAGGGTTCCAGAGGGGCTCGTAGGGTTCCGTCGAAATCTGTAGTCTTCCCTAGGGGCCCGTGGAGACCCGTAGATTTCCGTAGGGGCCTGTAGGGTTGTGTAAGTGCCCGCAGGGGTTGGTAGGAGCTTGTAGGGTGCCATATGTTTCCAGAGGGTTGTGTAGGGTTCCGTAGGGGCCTGTGGTGTTCCCTAGGGGCCTGTAGAGTCTCGTACAGTTCCGTAGGGTCCTGTAGGTTTCCATAAGCTCCCGCAGAGGTTTGAAGGGACCCGTACTGTTCCGTAAGGATCCATAGGGCTCCGTAGAGCTTCGTAGGTTCCCTAGAGGCCTGTAGAGTACCGCAGGAGCCAGTAGTGTTCTGTAGGGGCCCGTAAGGTTCCTTCCATAGGGGCTGGCAGTGTTCCGTCGGGTCCTCTAGGGTTGAGTAAGTGCCCGCAGGAGTCTGTAGGAGTCTGTGGGATTCTGTAAGGTTCCGGAGGGTTCTGCCGGGTTCCGTAGGGGCCTGTAGAGTTCCGTAGTGGCTGGTAAAGTTCCCTAGGGCCCTGTACCGTTCCGTAACTGCCTGCAAGGGTCTTTAGGCTTCCGTAGGGGCTGGTAGGGTTCCATAAAGTTCCGTGGGTTCCTGCAGAGTTCTGCAAGTGCCCGCAAGGGCCTGTAGGGGCCCACAGTGTTTCTGTCAGGTTCCGTAGAGTTGCGTAGGTGCCATAGGTTTCCGTAGCGGCTGGTAGTATTCCGTAGGGGTCTGTAGGGTTCCGTAGGCACCTGCAGTGTTCTGTAGGAGCCCATAGGGGTTTCGTGAGGTTCCGTTGTGTTGCTAAGGGTCTTGTAGAGTGCTGTCGGGTCCTGGAGTATTCTGTAGGGTTCCAGAGGGGCTCGTAGGGTTCCGTCAAAATCTGTAGGCTTCCCTAGGGGCCCGTGGAGTCCCGTAGATTTCCGTAGGGGCCTGTAGGGTTGTGTAAGTGCCCGCAGGGGTTGGTAGGAGCTTGTAGGGTGCCATATATTTCCAGAGGGTTGTGTAGGGTTCCGTAGGGGCCTGTGGTGTTCCCTAGGGGCCTGTAGAGTCTCGTACAATTCCGTAGGGGCCTGTAGTGTTCCCTATGGGCCTGTAGAGTCTCGTACAGTTCCGTAGGGTCCTGTAGGTTTCCATAAGCGCCCGCAGAGGTCTGAAGGGGCCCGTACTGTTCCGTAAGGATCCAGAGGGCTCCGTAGAGCTTCGTAGGTTCCCTAGAGGGCTGTAGAGTACCGCAGGAGCCAGTAGTGTTCTGTAGGGGCCCGTAGGGTTCCTTCCATAGGGGCTGGCAGTGTTCCGTAGGGTCCTCTAGGGTTGAGTAAGTGCCCGTAGGAGTCTGTGGGATTCTGTAAGGTTCCGGAGGGTTCTGCAGGGTTCCGTAGGGGCCCATAGAGTTCCGTAGTGGCTGGTAAAGTTCCGTAGGGCTCTGTGGGGTTCTGTATGGACCTGTAGGGTTCCGTAGGGGCCTGCAGGGTTCTGTAAGTGCCCGCAGGTGTCTGTAGGGTTCCGTAGGGGTCTGTAGGGTTCCGTAGGCACCTGCAGTGTTCTGTAGGAGCCCATAGGGTTTTCGTGAGGTTCCGTTGTGTTGCTAAGGGTCTTGTAGAGTGCTGTCGGGTCCTGGAGTATTCTGTAGGGTTCCAGAGGGGCTCGTAGGGTTCCGTTGAAATCTGTAGGCTTCCCTAGGGGCCCGTGGAGACCCGTAGATTTCCGTAGGGGCCTGTAGGGTTGTGTAAGTGCCCGCAGGGGTTGGTAGGAGCTTGTAGGGTGCCATATGTTTCCAGAGGGTTGTGTAGGGTTCCGTAGGGGCCTGTGGTGTTCCCTAGGGGCCTGTAGAGTCTCGTACAGTTCCGTAGGGGCCTGTGGTGTTCCCTAGGGGCCTGTAGAGTCTCGTACAGTTCCGTAGGGTCCTGTAGGTTTCCATAAGCGCCCGCAGAGGTCTGAAGGGGCCCGTACTGTTCCGTAAGGATCCATAGGGCTCCGTAGAGCTTCGTAGGTTCCCTAGAGGCCTGTAGAGTACCGCAGGAGCCAGTAGTGTTCTGTAGTGGTCCGTAAGATTCCTTCCATAGGGGCTGGCAGTGTTCCGTAGGTTCCTCTAGGGTTGAGTAAGTGCCCGCAGGAGTCTGTAGGAGTCTGTGGGATTCTGTAAGGTTCCGGAGGGTTCTGCCGGGTTCCCTAGGGCCCTGTACCGTTCCGTAACTGCCTGCAAGGGTCTTTAGGCTTCCGTAGGGGCTGGTAGGGTTCCATAAAGTTCCGTGGGTTCCTGAAGAGTTCTGCAAGTGCCCACAAGGGCCTGTAGGGGCCCACAGTGTTTCTGTCAGGTTCCGTAGAGTTCCGTAGGGGCCATAGGTTTCCGTAGCGGCTGGTAGTATTCCGTAGGGGTCTGTAGGGTTCCGTAGGCACCTGCAGTGTTCTGTAGGAGCCCATAGGGTTTTCGTGAGGTTCCGTTGTGTTGCTAAGGGTCTTGTAGAGTGCTGTCGGGTCCTGGAGTATTCTGTAGGGTTCCAGAGGGGCTCGTAGGGTTCTATCGAAATCTGTAGGCTTCCCTAGGGGCCCGTGGAGACCCGTAGATTTCCGTAGGGGCCTGTAGGGTTGTGTAAGTGCCCGCAGGGGTTGGTAGGAGCTTGTAGGGTGCCATATGTTTCCAGAGGGTTGTGTAGGGTTCCGTAGGGGCCTGTGGTGTTCCCTAGGGGCCTGTAGAGTCTCGTACAGTTCCGTAGGGTCCTGTAGGTTTCCATAAGCGCCCGCAGAGGTTTGAAGGGACCCGTACTGTTCCGTAAGGATCCATAGGGCTCCCTAGAGCTTCGTAGGTTCCCTAGAGGCCTGTAGAGTACCGCAGGAGCCAGTAGTGTTCTGTAGGGCCCCGTAGGGTTCCTTCCATAGGGGCTGGCAGTGTTCCGTAGGGTCCTCTAGGGTTGAGTAAGTGCCCGCAGGAGTCTGTAGGAGTCTGTGGGATTCTGTAAGGTTCTGGAGGGTTCTGCCGGGTTCCGTAGGGGCCTGTAGAGTTCCGTAGTGGCTGGTAAAGTTCCCTAGGGCCCTGTACCGTTCCGTAACTGCCTGCAAGGGTCTTTAGGCTTCCGTAGGGGCTGGTAGGGTTCCATAAAGTTCCGTGGGTTCCTGCAGAGTTCTGCAAGTGCCCACAAGGGCCTGTAGGGGTCCACCGTGTTTCTGTCAGGTTCCGTAGAGTTCCGTAGGGGCCATAGGCTTCCGTAGCGGCTGGTAGTATTCCGTAGGGGTCTGTAGGGTTCCGTAGGCACCTGCAGTGTTCTGTAGGAGCCCATAGGGTTTTCGTGAGGTTCCGTTGTGTTGCTAAGGGTCTTGTAGAGTGCTGTCGGGTCCTGGAGTATTCTGTAGGGTTCCAGAGGGGCTCGTAGGGTTCCGTCGAAATCTGTAGGCTTCCCTAGGGGCCCATAGAGTTATGTAGATTTCCGTAGGGACCTGTAGGGTTGTGTAAGTGCCCGCAGGGGTTGGTAGGAGCTTGTAGGGTGCCATATATTTCCAGAGGGTTGTGTAGGGTTCCGTAGGGGCCTGTGGTGTTCCCTAGGGGCCTGTAGAGTCTCGTACAATTCCGTAGGGGCCTGTAGTGTTCCCTATGGGCCTGTAGAGTCTCGTACAGTTCCGTAGGGTCCTGTAGGTTTCCATAAGCGCCCGCAGAGGTCTGAAGGGGCCCGTACTGTTCCGTAAGGATCCAGAGGGCTCCGTAGAGCTTCGTAGGTTCCCTAGAGGGCTGTAGAGTACCGCAGGAGCCAGTAGTGTTCTGTAGGGGCCCGTAGGGTTCCTTCCATAGGGGCTGGCAGTGTTCCGTAGGGTCCTCTAGGGTTGAGTAAGTGCCCGTAGGAGTCTGTGGGATTCTGTAAGGTTCCGGAGGGTTCTGCAGGGTTCCGTAGGGGCCCATAGAGTTCCGTAGTGGCTGGTAAAGTTCTGTAGGGCTCTGTGGGGTTCTGTATGGACCTGTAGGGTTCCGTAGGGGCCTGCAGGGTTCTGTAGGAGCCCATAGGGTTTTCGTGAGGTTTCGTCGTGTTGCTAAGGGTCTTGTAGAGTGCTGTCGGGTCCTGGAGTATTCTGTAGGGTTCCAGAGGGGCTCGTAGGGTTCCGTCGAAATCTGTAGGCTTCCCTAGGGGCCCGTGGAGACCCGTAGATTTCCGTAGGGGCCTGTAGGGTTGTGTAAGTGCCCGCAGGGGTTGGTAGGAGCTTGTAGGGTGCCATATGTTTCCAGAGGGTTGTGTAGGGTTCCGTAGGGGCCTGTGGTGTTCCCTAGGGGCCTGTAGAGTCTCGTACAGTTCCGTAGGGTCCTGTAGGTTTCCATAAGCTCCCGCAGAGGTTTGAAGGGACCCGTACTGTTCCGTAAGGATCCATAGGGCTCCGTAGAGCTTCGTAGGTTCCCTAGAGGCCTGTAGAGTACCGCAGGAGCCAGTAGTGTTCTGTAGGGGCCCGTAAGGTTCCTTCCATAGGGGCTGGCAGTGTTCCGTCGGGTCCTCTAGGGTTGAGTAAGTGCCCGCAGGAGTCTGTAGGAGTCTGTGGGATTCTGTAAGGTTCCGGAGGGTTCTGCCGGGTTCCGTAGGGGCCTGTAGAGTTCCGTAGTGGCTGGTAAAGTTCCCTAGGGCCCTGTACCGTTCCGTAACTGCCTGCAAGGGTCTTTAGGCTTCCGTAGGGGCTGGTAGGGTTCCATAAAGTTCCGTGGGTTCCTGCAGAGTTCTGCAAGTGCCCGCAAGGGCCTGTAGGGGCCCACAGTGTTTCTGTCAGGTTCCGTAGAGTTGCGTAGGTGCCATAGGTTTCCGTAGCGGCTGGTAGTATTCCGTAGGGGTCTGTAGGGTTCCGTAGGCACCTGCAGTGTTCTGTAGGAGCCCATAGGGGTTTCGTGAGGTTCCGTTGTGTTGCTAAGGGTCTTGTAGAGTGCTGTCGGGTCCTGGAGTATTCTGTAGGGTTCCAGAGGGGCTCGTAGGGTTCCGTCAAAATCTGTAGGCTTTTCTAGGGGCCCGTGGAGTCCCGTAGATTTCCGTAGGGGCCTGTAGGGTTGTGTAAGTGCCCGCAGGGGTTGGTAGGAGCTTGTAGGGTGCCATATATTTCCAGAGGGTTGTGTAGGGTTCCGTAGGGGCCTGTGGTGTTCCCTAGGGGCCTGTAGAGTCTCGTACAATTCCGTAGGGGCCTGTAGTGTTCCCTATGGGCCTGTAGAGTCTCGTACAGTTCCGTAGGGTCCTGTAGGTTTCCATAAGCGCCCGCAGAGGTCTGAAGGGGCCCGTACTGTTCCGTAAGGATCCAGAGGGCTCCGTAGAGCTTCGTAGGTTCCCTAGAGGGCTATAGAGTACCGCAGGAGCCAGTAGTGTTCTGTAGGGGCCCGTAGGGTTCCTTCCATAGGGGCTGGCAGTGTTCCGTAGGGTCCTCTAGGGTTGAGTAAGTGCCCGTAGGAGTCTGTGGGATTCTGTAAGGTTCCGGAGGGTTCTGCAGGGTTCCGTAGGGGCCCCTAGAGTTCCGTAGTGGCTGGTAAAGTTCCGTAGGGCTCTGTGGGGTTCTGTATGGACCTGTAGGGTTCCGTAGGGGCCTGCAGGGTTCTGTAAGTGCCCGCAGGTGTCTGTAGGGTTCCGTAGGGGTCTGTAGGGTTCCGTAGGCACCTGCAGTGTTCTGTAGGAGCCCATAGGGTTTTCGTGAGGTTCCGTTGTGTTGCTAAGGGTCTTGTAGAGTGCTGTCGGGTCCTGGAGTATTCTGTAGGGTTCCAGAGGGGCTCGTAGGGTTCCGTCGAAATCTGTAGGCTTCCCTAGGGGCCCGTGGAGACCCGTAGATTTCCGTAGGGGCCTGTAGGGTTGTGTAAGTGCCCGCAGGGGTTGGTAGGAGCTTGTAGGGTGCCATATGTTTCCAGAGGGTTGTGTAGGGTTCCGTAGGGGCCTGTGGTGTTCCCTAGGGGCCTGTAGAGTCTCGTACAGTTCCGTAGGGGCCTGTGGTGTTCCCTAGGGGCCTGTAGAGTCTCGTACAGTTCCGTAGGGTCCTGTAGGTTTCCATAAGCGCCCGCAGAGGTCTGAAGGGGCCCGTACTGTTCCGTAAGGATCCATAGGGCTCCGTAGAGCTTCGTAGGTTCCCTAGAGGCCTGTAGAGTACCGCAGGAGCCAGTAGTGTTCTGTAGTGGTCCGTAAGATTCCTTCCATAGGGGCTGGCAGTGTTCCGTAGGTTCCTCTAGGGTTGAGTAAGTGCCCGCAGGAGTCTGTAGGAGTCTGTGGGATTCTGTAAGGTTCCGGAGGGTTCTGCCGGGTTCCCTAGGGCCCTGTACCGTTCCGTAACTGCCTGCAAGGGTCTTTAGGCTTCCGTAGGGGCTGGTAGGGTTCCATAAAGTTCCGTGGGTTCCTGCAGAGTTCTGCAAGTGCCCACAAGGGCCTGTAGGGGCCCACAGTGTTTCTGTCAGGTTCCGTAGAGTTCCGTAGGGGCCATAGGTTTCCGTAGCGGCTGGTAGTATTCCGTAGGGGTCTGTAGGGTTCCGTAGGCACCTGCAGTGTTCTGTAGGAGCCCATAGGGTTTTCGTGAGGTTCCGTTGTGTTGCTAAGGGTCTTGTAGAGTGCTGTCGGGTCCTGGAGTATTCTGTAGGGTTCCAGAGGGGCTCGTAGGGTTCTATCGAAATCTGTAGGCTTCCCTAGGGGCCTGTGGAGTCCCGTAGATTTCCGTAGGGGCCTGTAGGGTTGTGTAAGTGCCCACAGGGGTTGGTAGGAGCTTGTAGGGTGCCATATGTTTCCGGAGGGTTGTGTAGGGTTCCGTAGGGGCCTGTGGTGTTCCCTAGGGGCCTGTAGAGTCTCGTACAGTTCCGTAGGGTCCTGTAGGTTTCCATAAGCGCCCGCAGAGGTTTGAAGGGACCCGTACTGTTCCGTAAGGATCCATAGGGCTCCCTAGAGCTTCGTAGGTTCCCTAGAGGCCTGTAGAGTACCGCAGGAGCCAGTAGTGTTCTGTAGGGGTCCGTAAGGTTCCTTCCATAGGGGCTGGCAGTGTTCCGTAGGGTCCTCTAGGGTTGAGTAAGTGCCCGCAGGAGTCTGTAGGAGTCTGTGGGATTCTGTAAGGTTCTGGAGGGTTCTGCCGGGTTCCGTAGGGGCCTGTAGAGTTCCGTAGTGGCTGGTAAAGTTCCCTAGGGCCCTGTACCGTTCCGTAACTGCCTGCAAGGGTCTTTAGGCTTCCGTAGGGGCTGGTAGGGTTCCATAAAGTTCCGTGGGTTCCTGCAGAGTTCTGCAAGTGCCCACAAGGGCCTGTAGGGGTCCACCGTGTTTCTGTCAGGTTCCGTAGAGTTCCGTAGGGGCCATAGGCTTCCGTAGCGGCTGGTAGTATTCCGTAGGGGTCTGTAGGGTTCCGTAGGCACCTGCGGTGTTCTGTAGGAGCCCATAGGGTTTTAGTGAGGTTCCGTTGTGTTGCTAAGGGTCTTGTAGAGTGCTGTCAGGCCCTGGAGTGTTCTGTAGGGTTCCAGAGGGGCTCGTAGGGTTCCGTCGAAATCTGTAGGCTTCCCTAGGGGCCCATAGAGTTATGTAGATTTCCGTAGGGACCTGTAGGGTTGTGTAAGTGCCCGCAGGGGTTGGTAGGAGCTTGTTGGGTTCCATAAGTTTCCAGAGGGTTGTGTAGGGTTCCGTAGGGGCCTGTGGTGTTCCCTAGGGGCCTGTAGAGTCTCGTACAGTTCCGTAGGGTCCTGTAGGTTTCCATAAGCACCCGCAGAGGTCTGAAGGGGCCCGTAGTGTTCCGTAAGGATCCATAGGGCTCCGTAGAGCTTTGTAGGTTCCCTAGAGGGCTGTAGAGTACCGCAGGAGACAGTAGTGTTCTGTAGGGGCCCGTAGGGTTCCTTCCATAGGGGCTGGCAGTGTGCCGTAGGGGCCTCTAGGGTTGTGTAAGTGCCCGCAGCAGTCTGTAGCAGTCTGTGGGATTCTATAAGGTTCCGGAGGGTTCTGCCGGGTTCCGTAAGGGCCTGTAGAGTTCCGTAGTGGCTGGTAAAGTTCCGTAGGGCCCTGTGGGGTTCTGTATGGACCTGTAGGGTTCCGTAGGGGCCTGCAGGGTTCTGTAAGTGCCCGCAGGTGTGTGTAGGGTTCCGTAGGGGTCTGTAGGGTTCTGAAGGCGCCTGGAGTGTTCTCTAGGAGCCCATAGGATTTTAGTGAGGTTCTGTTGTGTTGCTAAGGGTCTTGTAGAGTGCTGTCTGGTCCTGGAGTATTCTGTAGGGTTCCAGAGGGGCTCGTATGGTTCCGTCGAAATCTGTAGCTTCCCTAGTGGCCCGTGGAGTCCCGTAGATTTCCGTAGGGGCCTGTAGGGTTGTGTAAGTGCCCGCAGGGGTTGGTAGGAGCTTGTAGGGTGCCATATGTTTCCAGAGGGTTGTGTAGGGTTCCGTAGGGGCCTGTGGTGTTCCCTAGGGGCCTGTAGAGTCTCGTACAGTTCCGTAGGGGCCTGTAGTGTTCCCTAGGGGCCTCTAGAGTCTCGTACAGTTCCGTAGGGTCCTGTAGGTTTCCATAAGCGCCCGCAGAGGTTTGAAGGGGCCCGTACTGTTCCGTAAGGATCCATAGGGCTCCGTAGAGCTTCGTAGGTTCCCTAGAGGCCTGTAGAGTACCACAGGAGCCAGTAGTGTTCTGTAGGGGTCCGTAAGGTTCCTTCCATAGGGGCTGGCAGTGTTCCGTCGGGTCCTCTAGGGTTGAGTAAGTGCCCGCAGGAGTCTGTAGGAATCCGTGGGATTCTGTAAGGTTCTGGAGGGTTCTGCAGGGTTCCGTAGGGGCCCGTAGAGTTCCGTAGTGGCTGGTAAAGTTCCCTAGGGCCCTGTACCGTTCCGTAACTGCCTGCAAGGGTCTTTAGGCTTCCGTAGGGGCTGGTAGGGTTCCATAAAGTTCCGTGGGTTCCTGCAGAGTTCTGCAAGTGCCCGCAAGGGCCTGTAGGGGCCCACAGTGTTTCTGTCAGGTTCCGTAGAGTTCCGTAGGTGCCATAGGTTTCCGTAGCGGCTGGTAGTATTCCGTAGGGGTCTGTAGGGTTCCGTAGGCACCTGCAGTGTTCTGTAGGAGCCCATAGGGTTTTAGTGAGGTTCCGTTGTGTTGCTAAGGGTCTTGTAGAGTGCTGTCAGGTCCTGGAGTATTCTGTAGGGTTCCAGAGGGGCTCGTAGGGTTCCGTCGAAATCTGTAGGCTTCCCTAGGGGCCCGTGGAGTCCCGTAGATTTCCGTAGGGGCTTGTAGGGTTGTGTAAGTGCCCGCAGGGGTTGGTAGGAGCTTGTAGGGTGCCATAAGTTTCCAGAGGGTTGTGTAGGGTTCCGTAGGGGCCTGTAGAGTCTCGTACAGTTCCGTAGGGGCCTGTGGTGTTCCCTAGGGGCCTGTAGAGTCTCGTACAGTTCTGTAGGGTCCTGTAGATTTCCATAAGCGCCCGCAGAGGTCTGAAGGGGCCCGTACTGTTCCGTAAGGATCCATAGGGCTCCGTAGAGCTTCGTAGGTTCCCTAGAGGCCTGTAGAGTACCGCAGGAGCCAGTAGTGTTCTGTAGGGGTCCGTAAGGTTCCTTCCATAGGGGCTGGCAGTGTTCCGTAGAGTCCTCTAGGGTTGAGTAAGTGCCCGCAGGAGTCTGTAGGAATCCGTGGGATTCTACAAGGTTCTGGAGGGTTCTGCAGGGTTCCGTAGGGGCCCGTAGAGTTCCGTAGTGGCTGGTAAAGTTCCGTAGGGCCCTGTGGGGTTCCGTATGGACCTGTAGGGTTCTGAAGGGGCCTGCAGGGTTCTGTAAGTTCCCGCAGGTGTCTGTAGGGTTCCGTAGGGGTCTGTAGGGTTCCGTAGGCGCCTGCAGTGTTCTGTAGGAGCCCATAGGGTTTTAGTGAGGCTCCGTTGTGTTGCTAAGGGTCTTGTAGAGTGCTGTCGGGTCCTGGAGTATTCTGTAGGGTTCCAGAGGGGCTCGTAGGGTTCCGTCGAAATCTGTAGGCTTCCCTAGGAGCCCGTGGAGACCCGTAGATTTCCGTAGGGGCCTGTAGGGTTGTGTAAGTGCCCGCAGGGGTTGGTAGGAGCTTGTAGGGTGCCATATGTTTCCGGAGGGTTGTGTAGGGTTCCGTAGGGGCCTGTGGTGTTCCCTAGGGGCCTGTAGAGTCTCGTACAGTTCCGTAGGGGCCTGTAGTGTTCCCTAGGGGCCTGTAGAGTCTCGTACAGTTCTGTAGCGTCCTGTAGGTTTCCATAAGCGCCCGCAGAGGTTTGAAGGGACCCGTACTGTTCCGTAAGGATCCATAGGGCTCCCTAGAGCTTCGTAGGTTCCCTAGAGGGCTGTAGAGTACCGCAGGAGCCAGTAGTGTTCTGTAGGGGTCCGTAAGGTTCCTTCCATAGGGGCTGGCAGTGTTCCGTAGGGTCCTCTAGGGTTGAGTAAGTGCCCGCAGGAGTCTGTAGGAGTCTGTGGGATTCTGTAAGGTTCCGGAGGGTTCTGCCGGGTTCCGTAGGGGCCTGTAGAGTTCCGTAGTGGCTGGTAAAGTTCCCTAGAGCCCTGTACCGTTCCGTAACTGCCTGCAAGGGTCTTTAGGCTTCCGTAGGGGCTGGTAGCGTTCCATAAAGTTCCGTGGGTTCCTGCAGAGTTCTGCAAGTGCCCACAAGGGCCTGTAGGGGCCCACAGTGTTTCTGCCAGGTTCCGTAGAGTTGCGTAGGTGCCATAGGTTTCCGTAGCGGCTTGTAGTATTCCGTAGGGGTCTGTAGGGTTCCGTAGGCACCTGCAGTGTTCTGTAGGAGCCCATAGGGTTTTCGTGAGGTTCCGTTGTGTTGCTAAGGGTCTTGTAGAGTGCTGTCGGGTCCTGGAGTATTCTGTAGGGTTCCAGAGGGGCTCGTAGGGTTCCGTCAAAATCTGTAGGCTTCCCTAGGGGCCCGTGGAGACCCGTAGATTTCCGTAGGGGCCTGTAGGGTTGTGTAAGTGCTCGCAGGGGTTGGTAGGAGCTTGTAGGGTGCCATATGTTTCCAGAGGGTTGTGTAGGGTTCTGTAGGGGCCTGTGGTGTTCCCTAGGGGCCTGTAGAGTCTCGTACAGTTCCGTAGGGGCCTGTAGTGTTCCCTAGGGGCCTGTAGAGTCTCGTACAGTTCCGTAGGGTCCTGTAGGTTTCCATAAGCGCCCGCAGAGGTCTGAAGGGACCCGTACTGTTCCGTAAGGATCCATAGGGTTCCGTAGAGCTTCGTAGGTTCCCTAGAGGGCTGTAGAGTACCGCAGGAGCCAGTAGTGTTCTGTAGGGGCCCGTAGGGTTCCTTCCATAGGGGCTGGCAGTGTTCCGTAGGGTCCTCTAGGGTTGAGTAAGTGCCCGTAGGAGTCTGTGGGATTCTGTAAGGTTCCGGAGGGTTCTGCAGGGTTCCGTAGGGGCCCGTAGAGTTCCGTAGTGGCTGGTAAAGTTCCCTAGGGCTCTGTGGGGTTCTGTATGGACCTGTAGGGTTCCGTAGGGGCCTGCAGGGTTCCATAAGTGCCCGCAGGTGTCTGTAGGGTTCCGTAGGGGTCTGTAGGGTTCCGTAGGCACCTGCAGTGTTCTGTAGGAGCCCATAGGGTTTTCGTGAGGTTCCGTTGTGTTGCTAAGGGTCTTGTAGAGTGCTGTCGGGTCCTGGAGTATTCTGTAGGGTTCCAGAGGGGCTCGTAGGGTTCCGTTGAAATCTGTAGGCTTCCCTAGGGGCCCGTGGAGACCCATAGATTTCCGTAGGGGCCTGTAGGGTTGTGTAAGTGCCCGCAGGGGTTGGTAGGAGCTTGTAGGGTGCCATATGTTTCCGGAGGGTTGTGTAGGGTTCCGTAGGGGCCTGTGGTGTTCCCTAGGGGCCTGTAGAGTCTCGTACAGTTCCGTAGGGGCCTGTAGGTTTCCATAAGCGCCCGCAGAGGTCTGAAGGGGCCCGTACTGTTCCGTAAGGATCCATAGGGTTCCGTAGAGCTTCGTAGGTGCCCTAGAAGCCTGTAGAGTACCGCAGGAGCCAGTAGTGTTCTGTAGGGCCCCGTAGGGTTCCTTCCATAGGGGCTGGCAGTGTTCCGTAGGGTCCTCTAGGGTTGTGTAAGTGCCCGTAGGAGTCTGTGGGATTCTGTAAGGCTCTGGAGGGTTCTGCAGGGTTCCGTAGGGGCCCGTAGAGTTTCGTAGTGGCTGGTAAAGTTCCCTAGGGCTCTGTGGGGTTCTGTATGGACCTGTAGGGTTCCGTAGGGGCCTGCAGGGTTCCATAAGTGCCCGCAGGTGTCTGTAGGGTTCCGTAGGGGTCTGTAGGGTTCCGTAGGCACCTGCAGTGTTCTGTAGGAGCCCATAGGGTTTTCGTGAGGTTCCGTTGTGTTGCTAAGGGTCTTGTAGAGTGCTGTCGGGTCCTGGAGTATTCTGTAGGGTTCCAGAGGGGCTCGTAGGGTTCCGTCGAAATCTGTAGGCTTCCCTAGGGGCCCGTGGAGTCCCGTAGATTTCCGTAGGGGCCTGTAGGGTTGTGTAAGTGCCCGCAGGGGTTGGTAGGAGCTTGTAGGGTGCCATATGTTTCCAGAGGGTTGTGTAGGGTTCCGTAGGGGCCTGTGGTGTTCCCTAGGGGCCTGTAGAGTCTCGTACAGTTCCGTAGGGTCCTGTAGGTTTCCATAAGCGCCCGCAGAGGTCTGAAGGGGCCCGTACTGTTCCGTAAGGATCCATAGGGTTCCGTAGAGCTTCGTAGGTTCCCTAGAGGGCTGTAGAGTACCGCAGGAGCCAGTAGTGTTCTGTAGGGGCCCGTAGGGTTCCTTCCATAGGGGCTGGCAGTGTTCCGTAGGTTCCTCTAGGGTTGTGTAAGTGCCCGTAGGAGTCTGTGAGATTCTGTAAGGTTCTGGAGGGTTCTGCAGGGTTCCGTAGGGGCCCGTAGAGTTCCGTAGTGGCTGGTAAAGTTCCGTAGGGCCCTGTGGGGTTCTGTATGGACCTGTAGGGTCCCGTAGGGGCCTGCAGGGTTCTGTAAGTGCCCGCAGGTGTCTGTAGGGTTCCGTAGGGGTCTGTAGGGTTCCGTAGGCACCTGCAGTGTTCTGTAGGAGCCCATAGGGTTTTTGTGAGGTTCCGTTGTGTTGCTAAGGGTCTTGTAGAGTGCTGTCGGGTCCTGGAGTATTCTGTAGTGTTTCAGAGGGGCTTGTAGGGTTCCGTCAAAATCTGTAGGCTTCCCTAGGGGCCCGTGGAGACCCGTAGATTTCCGTAGGGGCCTGTAGGGTTGTGTAAGTGCCCGCAGGGGTTGGTAGGAGCTTGTAGGGTGCCATATGTTTCCGGAGGGTTGTGTAGGGTTCCGTAGGGGCCTGTGGTGTTCCCTAGGGGCCTGTAGAGTCTCGTACAGTTCCGTAGGGGCCTGTGGTGTTCCCTAGGGGCCTGTAGAGTCTCGTACAGTTCCGTAGGGGCCTGTAGTGTTCCCTAGGGGCCTGTAGAGTCTCGTACAGTTCCGTAGGGTCCTGTAGGTTTCCATAAGCGCCCGCAGAGGTTTGAAGGGACCCGTACTGTTCCGTAAGGATCCATAGGGCTCCGTAGAGCTTCGTAGGTTCCCTAGAGGCCTGTAGAGTACCGCAGGAGCCAGTAGTGTTCTGTAGGGGCCCGTAAGGTTCCTTCCATAGGGGCTGGCAGTGTTCCGTAGGGTCCTCTAGGGTTGAGTAAGTGCCCGCAGGAGTCTGTAGGAGTCTGTGGGATTCTGTAAGGTTCTGGAGGGTTCTGCCGGGTTCCATAGGGGCCTGTAGAGTTCCGTAGTGGCTGGTAAAGTTCCCTAGGGCCCTGTACCGTTCCGTAACTGCCTGCAAGGGTCTTTAGGCTTCCGTAGGGGCTGGTAGGGTTCCATAAAGTTCCGTGGGTTCCTGCAGAGTTCTGCAAGTGCCCACAAGGGCCTGTAGGGGCCCACAGTGTTTCTGCCAGGTTCCGTAGAGTTGCGTAGGTGCCATAGGTTTCCGTAGCGGCTGGTAGTATTCCGTAGGGGTCTGTAGGGTTCCGTAGGCACCTGCAGTGTTCTGTAGGAGCCCATAGGGTTTTCGTGAGGTTCTGTTGTGTTGCTAAGGGTCTTGTAGAGTGCTGTCGGGTCCTGGAGTATTCTGTAGGGTTCCAGAGGGGCTCGTAGGGTTCCGTCGAAATCTGTAGGCTTCCCTAGGGGCCCGTGGAGACCCGTAGATTTCCGTAGGGGCCTGTAGGGTAGTGTAAGTGCCCGCAGGGGTTGGTAGGAGCTTGTAGGGTGCCATATGTTTCCAGAGGGTTGTGTAGGGTTCCGTAGGGGCCTGTGGTGTTCCCTAGGGGCCTGTAGAGTCTCGTACAGTTCCGTAGGGTCCTGTAGGTTTCCATAAGCGCCCGCAGAGGTTTGAAGGGACCCGTACTGTTCCGTAAGGATCCATAGGGCTCCGTAGAGCTTCGTAGGTTCCCTAGAGGGCTGTAGAGTACCGCAGGAGCCAGTAGTGTTCTGTAGGGGTCCGTAGGGTTCCTTCCACAGGGGCTGGCAGTGTTCCGTAGGGTCCTCTAGGGTTGAGTAAGTGCCCGCAGGAGTCTGTAGGAGTCTGTGGGATTCTGTAAGGTTCCGGAGGGTTCTGCCGGGTTCCGTAGGGGCCTGTAGAGTTCCGTAGTGGCTGGTAAGATTCCCTAGAGCCCTGTACCGTTCCGTAACTGCCTGCAAGGGTCTTTAGGCTTCCGTAGGGGCTGGTAGCGTTTCATAAAGTTCCGTGGGTTCCTGCAGAGTTCTGCAAGTGCCCGCAAGGGCCTGTAGGGGCCCACAGTGTTTCTGCCAGGTTCCGTAGAGTTGCGTAGGTGCCATAGGTTTCCGTAGCGGCTGGTAGTATTCCGTAGGGGTCTGTAGGGTTCCGTAGGCACCTGCAGTGTTCTGTAGGAGCCCATAGGGTTTTCGTGAGGTTCCGTTGTGTTGCTAAGGGTCTTGTAGAGTGCTGTCGGGTCCTGGAGTATTCTGTAGGGTTCCAGAGGGGCTCGTAGGGTTCCGTCAAAATCTGTAGGCTTCCCTAGGGGCCTGTGGAGTCCCGTAGATTTCCGTAGGGGCCTGTAGGGTTGTGTAAGTGCCCGCAGGGGTTGGTAGGAGCTTGTAGGGTGCCATATGTTTCCGGAGGGTTGTGTAGGGTTCTGTAGGGGCCTGTGGTGTTCCCTAGGGGCCTGTAGAGTCTCGTACAGTTCCGTAGGGGCCTGTAGTGTTCCCTAGGGGCCTGTAGAGTCTCGTACAGTTCTGTAGCGTCCTGTAGGTTTCCATAAGCGCCCGCAGAGGTTTGAAGGGACCCGTACTGTTCCGTAAGGATCCATAGGGCTCCGTAGAGCTTCGTAGGTTCCCTAGAGGGCTGTAGAGTACCGCAGGAGCCAGTAGTGTTCTGTAGGGGTCCGTAAGGTTCCTTCCATAGGGGCTGGCAGTGTTCCGTAGGGTCCTCTAGGGTTGAGAAAGTGCCCGCAGGAGTCTGTAGGAGTCTGTGGGATTCTGTAAGGTTCCGGAGGGTTCTGCCGGGTTCCGTAGGGGCCTGTAGAGTTCCGTAGTGGCTGGTAAAGTTCCCTAGGGCCCTGTACCGTTCCGTAACTGCCTGCAAGGGTCTTTAGGCTTCCGTAGGGGCTGGTAGGGTTCCATAAAGTTCCGTGGGTTCCTGCAGAGTTCTGCAAGTGCCCACAAGGGCCTGTAGGGGCCCACAGTGTTTCTGTCAGGTTCCGTAGAGTTGCGTAGGTGCCATAGGTTTCCGTAGCGGCTTGTAGTATTCCGTAGGGGTCTGTAGGGTTCCGTAGGCACCTGCAGTGTTCTGTAGGAGCCCATAGGGTTTTCGTGAGGTTCCGTTGTGTTGCTAAGGGTCTTGTAGAGTGCTGTCGGGTCCTGGAGTATTCTGTAGGGTTCCAGAGGGGCTCGTAGGGTTCCGTCAAAATCTGTAGGCTTCCCTAGGGGCCTGTGGAGTCCCGTAGATTTCCGTAGGGGCCTGTAGGGTTGTGTAAGTGCCCGCAGGGGTTGGTAGGAGCTTGTAGGGTGCCATATGTTTCCGGAGGGTTGTGTAGGGTTCTGTAGGGGCCTGTGGTGTTCCCTAGGGGCCTGTAGAGTCTCGTACAGTTCCGTAGGGGCCTGTAGTGTTCCCTAGGGGCCTGTAGAGTCTCGTACAGTTCTGTAGCGTCCTGTAGGTTTCCATAAGCGCCCGCAGAGGTTTGAAGGGACCCGTACTGTTCCGTAAGGATCCATAGGGCTCCGTAGAGCTTCGTAGGTTCCCTAGAGGGCTGTAGAGTACCGCAGGAGCCAGTAGTGTTCTGTAGGGGTCCGTAAGGTTCCTTCCATAGGGGCTGGCAGTGTTCCGTAGGGTCCTCTAGGGTTGAGAAAGTGCCCGCAGGAGTCTGTAGGAGTCTGTGGGATTCTGTAAGGTTCCGGAGGGTTCTGCAGGGTTCCGTAGGGGCCCGTAGAGTTCCGTAGTGGCTGGTAAAGTTCCCTAGGGCTCTGTGGGGTTCTGTATGGACCTGTAGGGTTCCGTAGGGGCCTGCAGGGTTCCATAAGTGCCCGCAGGTGTCTGTAGGGTTCCGTAGGGGTCTGTAGGGTTCCGTAGGCACCTGCAGTGTTCTGTAGGAGCCCATAGGGTTTTCGTGAGGTTCCGTTGTGTTGCTAAGGGTCTTGTAGAGTGCTGTCGGGTCCTGGAGTATTCTGTAGGGTTCCAGAGGGGCTCGTAGGGTTCCGTCGAAATCTGTAGGCTTCCCTAGGGGCCCGTGGAGACCCGTAGATTTCCGTAGGGGCCTGTAGGGTTGTGTAAGTGCCCGCAGGGGTTGGTAGGAGCTTGTAGGGTGCCATATGTTTCCAGAGGGTTGTGTAGGGTTCCGTAGGGGCCTGTGGTGTTCCCTAGGGGCCTGTAGAGTCTCGTACAGTTCCGTAGGGGCCTGTGGTGTTCCCTAGGGGCCTGTAGAGTCTCGTACAGTTCCGTAGCGTCCTGTATGTTTCCATAAGCGCCCGCAGAGGTCTGAAGGGACCCGTGCTGTTCTGTAAGGATCCATAGGGTTCCGTAGAGCTTCGTAGGTTCCCTAGAGGGCTGTAGAGTACCGCAGGAGCCAATAGTGTTCTGTAGGGGCCCGTAGGGTTCCTTCCATAGGGGCTGGCAGTGTTCCGTAGGGTCCTCTAGGGTTGAGTAAGTGCCCGTAGGAGTCTGTGGGATTCTGTAAGGTTCCGGAGGGTTCTGCAGGGTTCCGTAGGGGCCCGTAGAGTTCCGTAGTGGCTGGTAAAGTTCCGTAGGGCTCTGTGGGGTTCTGTATGGACCTGTAGGGTTCCGTAGGGGCCTGCAGGGTTCTGTACGTGCCCGCAGGTGTCTGTAGGGTTCCGTAGGGGTCTGTAGGGTTCCGTAGCCACCTGCAGTGTTCTGTAGGAGCCCATAGGGTTTTCGTGAGGTTCCGTTGTGTTGCTAAGGGTCTTGTAGAGTGCTGTCGGGTCCTGGAGTATTCTGTAGGGTTCCAGAGGGGCTCGTAGGGTTCTATCGAAATCTGTAGGCTTCCCTAGGGGCCTGTGGAGTCCCGTAGATTTCCGTAGGGGCCTGTAGGGTTGTGTAAGTGCTAGCAGGGGTTGGTAGGAGCTTGTAGGGTGCCATATGTTTCCGGAGGGTTGTGTAGGGTTCCGTAGGGGCCTGTGGTGTTCCCTAGGGGCCTGTAGAGTCTCGTACATTTCCGTAGGGTCCTGTAGGTTTCCATAAGCGCCCGCAGAGGTTTGAAGGGACCCGTACTGTTCCGTAAGGATCCATAGGGCTCCCTAGAGCTTCGTAGGTTCCCTAGAGGCCTGTAGAGTACCGCAGGAGCCAGTAGTGTTCTGTAGGGGTCCGTAAGGTTCCTTCCATAGGGGCTGGCAGTGTTCCGTAGGGTCCTCTAGGGTTGAGTAAGTGCCCGCAGGAGTCTGTAGGAGTCTGTGGGATTCTGTAAGGTTCTGGAGGGTTCTGCCGGGTTCCGTAGGGGCCTGTAGAGTTCCGTAGTGGCTGGTAAAGTTCCCTAGGGCCCTGTACCGTTCCGTAACTGCCTGCAAGGGTCTTTAGGCTTCCGTAGGGGCTGGTAGGGTTCCATAAAGTTCCGTGGGTTCCTGCAGAGTTCTGCAAGTGCCCACAAGGGCCTGTAGGGGCCCACAGTGTTTCTGTCAGGTTCCGTAGAGTTGCGTAGGTGCCATAGGTTTCCGTAGCGGCTTGTAGTATTCCGTAGGGGTCTGTAGGGTTCCGTAGGCACCTGCAGTGTTCTGTAGGAGCCCATAGGGTTTTCGTGAGGTTCCGTTGTGTTGCTAAGGGTCTTGTAGAGTGCTGTCGGGTCCTGGAGTATTCTGTAGGGTTCCAGAGGGGCTCGTAGGGTTCCGTCGAAATCTGTAGGCTTCCCTAGGGGCCCGTGGAGACCCGTAGATTTCCGTAGGGGCCTGTAGGGTTGTGTAAGTGCCCGCAGGGGTTGGTAGGAGCTTGTAGGGTGCCATATGTTTCCAGAGGGTTGTGTAGGGTTCCGTAGGGGCCTGTGGTGTTCCCTAGGGGCCTGTAGAGTCTCGTACAGTTCCGTAGGGGCCTGTGGTGTTCCCTAGGGGCCTGTAGAGTCTCGTACAGTTCCGTAGCGTCCTGTATGTTTCCATAAGCGCCCGCAGAGGTCTGAAGGGACCCGTGCTGTTCTGTAAGGATCCATAGGGTTCCGTAGAGCTTCGTAGGTTCCCTAGAGGGCTGTAGAGTACCGCAGGAGCCAATAGTGTTCTGTAGGGGCCCGTAGGGTTCCTTCCATAGGGGCTGGCAGTGTTCCGTAGGGTCCTCTAGGGTTGAGTAAGTGCCCGTAGGAGTCTGTGGGATTCTGTAAGGTTCCGGAGGGTTCTGCAGGGTTCCGTAGGGGCCCGTAGAGTTCCGTAGTGGCTGGTAAAGTTCCGTAGGGCTCTGTGGGGTTCTGTATGGACCTGTAGGGTTCCGTAGGGGCCTGCAGGGTTCTGTACGTGCCCGCAGGTGTCTGTAGGGTTCCGTAGGGGTCTGTAGGGTTCCGTAGCCACCTGCAGTGTTCTGTAGGAGCCCATAGGGTTTTCGTGAGGTTCCGTTGTGTTGCTAAGGGTCTTGTAGAGTGCTGTCGGGTCCTGGAGTATTCTGTAGGGTTCCAGAGGGGCTCGTAGGGTTCTATCGAAATCTGTAGGCTTCCCTAGGGGCCTGTGGAGTCCCGTAGATTTCCGTAGGGGCCTGTAGGGTTGTGTAAGTGCTAGCAGGGGTTGGTAGGAGCTTGTAGGGTGCCATATGTTTCCGGAGGGTTGTGTAGGGTTCCGTAGGGGCCTGTGGTGTTCCCTAGGGGCCTGTAGAGTCTCGTACATTTCCGTAGGGTCCTGTAGGTTTCCATAAGCGCCCGCAGAGGTTTGAAGGGACCCGTACTGTTCCGTAAGGATCCATAGGGCTCCCTAGAGCTTCGTAGGTTCCCTAGAGGCCTGTAGAGTACCGCAGGAGCCAGTAGTGTTCTGTAGGGGTCCGTAAGGTTCCTTCCATAGGGGCTGGCAGTGTTCCGTAGGGTCCTCTAGGGTTGAGTAAGTGCCCGCAGGAGTCTGTAGGAGTCTGTGGGATTCTGTAAGGTTCTGGAGGGTTCTGCCGGGTTCCGTAGGGGCCTGTAGAGTTCCGTAGTGGCTGGTAAAGTTCCCTAGGGCCCTGTACCGTTCCGTAACTGCCTGCAAGGGTCTTTAGGCTTCCGTAGGGGCTGGTAGGGTTCCATAAAGTTCCGTGGGTTCCTGCAGAGTTCTGCAAGTGCCCACAAGGGCCTGTAGGGGTCCACCGTGTTTCTGTCAGGTTCCGTAGAGTTCCGTAGGGGCCATAGGCTTCCGTAGCGGCTGGTAGTATTCCGTAGGGGTCTGTAGGGTTCCGTAGGCACCTGCAGTGTTCTGTAGGAGCCCATAGGGTTTTAGTGAGGTTCCGTTGTGTTGCTAAGGGTCTTGTAGAGTGCTGTC
This sequence comes from Numenius arquata, assembly GCF_964106895.1. NCBI lineage: Eukaryota > Metazoa > Chordata > Aves > Charadriiformes > Scolopacidae > Numenius > Numenius arquata. The sequence continues at coordinate 63,894 of NW_027414404.1, forward strand.
AGGCCCTGGAGTATTCTGTAGGGTTCCAGAGGGGCTCGTAGGGTTCCGTCGAAATCTGTAGGCTTCCCTAGGGGCCCATAGAGTTATGTAGATTTCTGTAGGGACCTGTAGGGTTGTGTAAGTGCCCGCAGGGGTTGGTAGGAGCTTGTTGGGTTCCATAAGTTTCCAGAGGGTTGTGTAGGGTTCCGTAGGGGCCTGTGGTGTTCCCTAGGGGCCTGTAGAGTCTCGTACAGTTCCGTAGGGTCCTGTAGGTTTCCATAAGCGCCCGCAGAGGTCTGAAGGGGCCCGTACTGTTCCGTAAGGATCCATAGGGCTCCGTAGAGCTTCGTAGGTTCCCTAGAGGGCTGTAGAGTACCGCAGGAGACAGTAGTGTTCTGTAGGGGCCCGTAGGGTTCCTTCCATAGGGGCTGGCAGTGTGCCGTAGGGTCCTCTAGGGTTGTGTAAGTGCCCGCAGCAGTCTGTAGCAGTCTGTGGGATTCTATAAGGTTCCGGAGGGTTCTGCCGGGTTCCGTAAGGGCCTGTAGAGTTCCGTAGTGGCTGGTAAAGTTCCGTAGGGCCCTGTGGGGTTCTGTATGGACCTGTAGGGTTCCGTAGGGGCCTGCAGGGTTCTGTAAGTGCCCGCAGGTGTGTGTAGGGTTCCGTAGGGGTCTGTAGGGTTCTGAAGGCGCCTGCAGTGTTCTCTAGGAGCCCATAGGATTTTAGTGAGGTTCTGTTGTGTTGCTAAGGGTCTTGTAGAGTGCTGTCTGGTCCTGGAGTATTCTGTAGGGTTCCAGAGGGGCTCGTATGGTTCCGTCGAAATCTGTAGCTTCCCTAGTGGCCCGTGGAGTCCCGTAGATTTCCGTAGGGGCCTGTAGGGTTGTGTAAGTGCCCGCAGGGGTTGGTAGGAGCTTGTAGGGTGCCATATGTTTCCAGAGGGTTGTGTAGGGTTCCGTAGGGGCCTGTGGTGTTCCCTAGGGGCCTGTAGAGTCTCGTACAGTTCCGTAGGGGCCTGTAGTGTTCCCTAGGGGCCTGTAGAGTCTCGTACAGTTCCGTAGGGTCCTGTAGGTTTCCATAAGCGCCCGCAGAGGTTTGAAGGGGCCCGTACTGTTCCGTAAGGATCCATAGGGCTCCGTAGAGCTTCGTAGGTTCCCTAGAGGCCTGTAGAGTACCACAGGAGCCAGTAGTGTTCTGTAGGGGTCCGTAAGGTTCCTTCCATAGGGGCTGGCAGTGTTCCGTAGGGTCCTCTAGGGTTGAGTAAGTGCCCGCAGGAGTCTGTAGGAATCCGTGGGATTCTGTAAGGTTCTGGAGGGTTCTGCAGGGTTCCGTAGGGGCCCGTAGAGTTCCGTAGTGGCTGGTAAAGTTCCTTAGGGCCCTGTACCGTTCCGTAACTGCCTGCAAGGGTCTTTAGGCTTCCGTAGGGGCTGGTAGGGTTCCATAAAGTTCCGTGGGTTCCTGCAGAGTTCTGCAAGTGCCCGCAAGGGCCTGTAGGGGCCCACAGTGTTTCTGTCAGGTTCCGTAGAGTTGCGTAGGTGCCATAGGTTTCCGTAGCGGCTGGTAGTATTCCGTAGGGGTCTGTAGGGTTCCGTAGGCACCTGCAGTGTTCTGTAGGAGCCCATAGGGTTTTAGTGAGGTTCCGTTGTGTTGCTAAGGGTCTTGTAGAGTGCTGTCAGGTCCTGGAGTATTCTGTAGGGTTCCAGAGGGGCTCGTAGGGTTCCGTCGAAATCTGTAGGCTTCCCTAGGGGCCCGTGGAGTCCCGTAGATTTCCGTAGGGGCCTGTAGGGTTGTGTAAGTGCCCGCAGGGGTTGGTAGGAGCTTGTAGGGTGCCATAAGTTTCCAGATGTTTGTGTAGGGTTCCGTAGGGGCCTGTAGAGTCTCGTACAGTTCCGTAGGGGCCTGTGGTGTTCCCTAGGGGCCTGTAGAGTCTCGTACAGTTCTGTAGGGTCCTGTAGATTTCCATAAGCGCCCGCAGAGGTCTGAAGGGGCCCGTACTGTTCCGTAAGGATCCATAGGGCTCCGTAGAGCTTCGTAGGTTCCCTAGAGGCCTGTAGAGTACCGCAGGAGCCAGTAGTGTTCTGTAGGGGTCCGTAAGGTTCCTTCCATAGGGGCTGGCAGTGTTCCGTAGAGTCCTCTAGGGTTGAGTAAGTGCCCGCAGGAGTCTGTAGGAATCCGTGGGATTCTATAAGGTTCTGGAGGGTTCTGCAGGGTTCCGTAGGGGCCCGTAGAGTTCCGTAGTGGCTGGTAAAGTTCCGTAGGGCCCTGTGGGGTTCCGTATGGACCTGTAGGGTTCTGAAGGGGCCTGCAGGGTTCTGTAAGTTCCCGCAGGTGTCTGTAGGGTTCCGTAGGGGTCTGTAGGGTTCCGTAGGCGCCTGCAGTGTTCTGTAGGAGCCCATAGGGTTTTCGTGAGGTTCCGTTGTGTTGCTAAGGGTCTTGTAGAGTGCTGTCGGGTCCTGGAGTATTCTGTAGGGTTCCAGAGGGGCTCGTAGGGTTCCGTCGAAATCAGTAGGCTTCCCTAGGGGCCTGTGGAGTCCCGTAGATTTCCGTAGGGGCCTGTAGGGTTGTGTAAGTGCCCACAGGGGTTGGTAGGAGCTTGTAGGGTGCCATATGTTTCCGGAGGGTTGTGTAGGGTTCCGTAGGGGCCTGTGGTGTTCCCTAGGGGCCTGTAGAGTCTCGTACAGTTCCGTAGGGTCCTGTAGGTTTCCATAAGCGCCCGCAGAGGTTTGAAGGGACCCGTACTGTTCCGTAAGGATCCATAGGGCTCCGTAGAGCTTCGTAGGTTCCCTAGAGGCCTGTAGAGTACCGCAGGAGCCAGTAGTGTTCTGTAGGGGTCCGTAAGGTTCCTTCCATAGGGGCTGGCAGTGTTCCGTAGGGTCCTCTAGGGTTGAGTAAGTGCCCGCAGGAGTCTGTAGGAGTCTGTGGGATTCTGTAAGGTTCTGGAGGGTTCTGCCGGGTTCCGTAGGGGCCTGTAGAGTTCCGTAGTGGCTGGTAAAGTTCCCTAGGGCCCTGTACCGTTCCGTAACTGCCTGCAAGGGTCTTTAGGCTTCCGTAGGGGCTGGTAGGGTTCCATAAAGTTCCGTGGGTTCCTGCAGAGTTCTGCAAGTGCCCGCAAGGGCCTGTAGGGGTCCACCGTGTTTCTGTCAGGTTCCGTAGAGTTCCGTAGGGGCCATAGGCTTCCGTAGCGGCTGGTAGTATTCCGTAGGGGTCTGTAGGGTTCCGTAGGCAGCGGGAGTGTTCTGTAGGAGCCCATAGGGTTTTCGTGAGGTTCCGTTGTGTTGCTAAGGGTCTTGTAGAGTGCTGTCGGGTCCTGGAGTGTTCTGTAGGGTTCCAGAGGGGCTCGTAGGGTTCCGTCGAAATCTGTAGGCTTCCCTAGGGGCCCGTGGAGACCCGTAGATTTCCGTAGGGGCCTGTAGGGTTGTTTAAGTGCCCGCAGGGGTTGGTAGGAGCTTGTAGGGTGCCATATGTTTCCAGAGGGTTGTGTAGGGTTCCGTAGGGGCCTGTGGTGTTCCCTAGGGGCCTGTAGAGTCTCGTACAGTTCCGTAGGGTCCTGTAGGTTTCCATAAGCGCCCGCAGAGGTTTGAAGGGACCCGTACTGTTCCGTAAGGATCCATAGGGCTCCCTAGAGCTTCGTAGGTTCCCTAGAGGCCTGTAGAGTACCGCAGGAGCCAGTAGTGTTCTGTAGGGGCCTGTAAGGTTCCTTCCATAGGGGCTGGCAGTGTTCCGTAGGGTCCTCTAGGGTTGAGTAAGTGCCCGCAGGAGTCTGTAGGAATCCGTGGGATTCTACAAGGTTCTGGAGGGTTCTGCAGGGTTCCGTAGGGGCCCGTAGAGTTCCGTAGTGGCTGGTAAAGTTCCGTAGGGCCCTGTGGGGTTCCGTATGGACCTGTAGGGTTCTGAAGGGGCCTGCAGGGTTCTGTAAGTTCCCGCAGGTGTCTGTAGGGTTCCGTAGGGGTCTGTAGGGTTCCGTAGGCGCCTGCAGTGTTCTGTAGGAGCCCATAGGGTTTTCGTGAGGTTCCGTTGTGTTGCTAAGGGTCTTGTAGAGTGCTGTCGGGTCCTGGAGTATTCTGTAGGGTTCCAGAGGGGCTCGTAGGGTTCCGTCAAAATCTGTAGGCTTCCCTAGGGGCCCGTGGAGACCCGTAGATTTCCGTAGGGGCCTGTAGGGTTGTGTAAGTGCCCGCAGGGGTTGGTAGGAGCTTGTAGGGTGCCATATGTTTCCGGAGGGTTGTGTAGGGTTCCGTAGGGGCCTGTGGTGTTCCCTAGGGGCCTGTAGAGTCTTGTACGGTTCCGTAGGGGCCTGTAGTGTTCCCTAGGGGCCTGTAGAGTCTCGTACAGTTCCGTAGCGTCCTGTAGGTTTCCATAAGTGCCCGCAGAGGTCTGAAGGGGCCCGTACTGTTCCGTAAGGATCCATAGGGTTCCGTAGAGCTTCGTAGGTTCCCTAGAGGGCTGTAGAGTACCGCAGGAGCCAGTAGTGTTCTGTAGGGGCCCGTAGGGTTCCTTCCATAGGGGCTGGCAGTGTTCCGTAGGGTCCTCTAGGGTTGAGTAAGTGCCCGTAGGAGTCTGTGGGATTCTGCAAGGTTCCGGAGGGTTCTGCCGGGTTCCGTAGGGGCCCGTAGAGTTCCGTAGTGGCTGGTAAAGTTCCCTAGAGCCCTGTACCGTTCCGTAACTGCCTGCAAGGGTCTTTAGGCTTCCGTAGGGGCTGGTAGGGTTCCATAAAGTTCTGCGGGTTCCTGCAGAGTTCTGCAAGTGTCCACAAGGGCTGTAGGGGCCCACCGTGTTTCTGTCAGGTTCCGTAGAGTTGCGTAGGTGCCATAGGTTTCCGTAGCGGCTGTTAGTATTCCGTAGGGGTCTGTAGGGTTCCGTAGGCACCTGCAGTGTTCTGTAGGAGCCCATAGGGTTTTAGTGAGGCTCCGTTGTGTTGCTAAGGGTCTTGTAGAGTGCTGTCGGGTCCTGGAGTATTCTGTAGGGTTCCAGAGGGGCTCGTAGGGTTCCGTCGAAATCTGTAGGCTTCCCTAGGGGCCCGTGGAGACCCGTAGATTTCCGTAGGGGCCTGTAGGGTTGTGTAAGTGCCCGCAGGGGTTGGTAGGAGCTTGTAGGGTGCCATATGTTTCCGGAGGGTTGTGTAGGGTTCCGTAGGGGCCTGTGGTGTTCCCTAGGGGCCTGTAGAGTCTCGTACAGTTCCGTAGGGGCCTGTAGTGTTCCCTAGGGGCCTGTAGAGTCTCGTACAGTTCTGTAGCGTCCTGTAGGTTTCCATAAGCGCCCGCAGAGGTTTGAAGGGACCCGTACTGTTCCGTAAGGATCCATAGGGCTCCCTAGAGCTTCGTAGGTTCCCTAGAGGGCTGTAGAGTACCGCAGGAGCCAGTAGTGTTCTGTAGGGGTCCGTAAGGTTCCTTCCATAGGGGCTGGCAGTGTTCCGTAGGGTCCTCTAGGGTTGAGTAAGTGCCCGCAGGTGTCTGTAGGGTTCCGTAGGAGTCTGTAGGGTTCCATAGGCACCTGCAGTGTTCTGTAGGAGCCCATAGGGTTTTCGTGAGGTTCCGTTGTGTTGCTAAGGGTCTTGTAGAGTGCTATCGGGTCCTGGAGTATTCTGTAGGGTTCCAGAGGGGCTCGTAGGGTTCCGTCGAAATCTGTAGGCTTCCCTAGGGGCCCGTGGAGACCCGTAGATTTCCGTAGGGGCCTGTAGGGTAGTGTAAGTGCCCGCAGGGGTTGGTAGGAGCTTGTAGGGTGCCATAAGTTTCCAGAGGGTTGTGTAGGGTTCCGTAGGGGCCTGTGGTGTTCCCTAGGGGCCTGTAGAGTCTCGTACAGTTCCGTAGGGGCCTGTAGGTTTCCATAAGCGCCCGCAGAGGTCTGAAGGGACCCGTACTGTTCCGTAAGGATCCATAGGGTTCCGTAGAGCTTCGTAGGTTCCCTAGAGGCCTGTAGAGTACCGCAGGAGCCAGTAGTGTTCTGTAGGGCCCCGTAGGGTTCCTTCCATAGGGGCTGGCAGTGTTCCGTAGGGTCCTCTAGGGTTGTGTAAGTGCCCGTAGGAGTCTGTGGGATTCTGTAAGGCTCTGGAGGGTTCTGCAGGGTTCCGTAGGGGCCCGTAGAGTTTCGTAGTGGCTGGTAAAGTTCCCAAGGGCTCTGTGGGGTTCTGTATGGACCTGTAGGGTTCCGTAGGGGCCTGCAGGGTTCCATAAGTGCCCGCAGGTGTCTGTAGGGTTCCGTAGGGGTCTGTAGGGTTCCGTAGGCACCTGCAGTGTTCTGTAGGAGCCCATAGGGTTTTCGTGAGGTTCCGTTGTGTTGCTAAGGGTCTTGTAGAGTGCTGTCGAGTCCTGGAGTATTCTGTAGGGTTCCAGAGGGGCTCGTAGGGTTCCGTCGAAATCTGTAGGCTTCCCTAGGGGCCCGTGGAGTCCCGTAGATTTCCGTAGGGGCCTGTAGGGTTGTGTAAGTGCCCGCAGGGGTTGGTAGGAGCTTGTAGGGTGCCATATGTTTCCAGAGGGTTGTGTAGGGTTCCGTAGGGGCCTGTGGTGTTCCCTAGGGGCCTGTAGAGTCTCGTACAGTTCCGTAGGGGCCTGTAGTGTTCCCTAGGGGCCTGTAGAGTCTCGTACAGTTCTGTAGCGTCCTGTAGGTTTCCATAAGCGCCCGCAGAGGTTTGAAGGGACCCGTACTGTTCCGTAAGGATCCATAGGGCTCCCTAGAGCTTCGTAGGTTCCCTAGAGGCCTGTAGAGTACCGCAGGAGCCAGTAGTGTTCTGTAGGGGCCCGTAAGGTTCCTTCCATAGGGGCTGGCAGTGTTCCGTAGGGTCCTCTAGGGTTGAGTAAGTGCCCGCAGGAGTCTGTAGGAGTCTGTGGGATTCTGTAAGGTTCTGGAGGGTTCTGCCGGGTTCCGTAGGGGCCTGTAGAGTTCCGTAGTGGCTGGTAAAGTTCCCTAGGGCCCTGTACCGTTCCGTAACTGCCTGCAAGGGTCTTTAGGCTTCCGTAGGGGCTGGTAGGGTTCCATAAAGTTCCGTGGGTTCCTGCAGAGTTCTGCAAGTGCCCGCAAGGGCCTGTAGGGGCCCACAGTGTTTCTGTCAGGTTCCGTAGAGTTGCGTAGGTGCCATAGGTTTCCGTAGCGGCTGGTAGTATTCCGTAGGGGTCTGTAGGGTTCCGTAGGCACCTGCAGTGTTCTGTAGGAGCCCATAGGGTTTTCGTGAGGTTCCGTTGTGTTGCTAAGGGTCTTGTAGAGTGCTGTCGGGTCCTGGAGTATTCTGTAGGGTTCCAGAGGGGCTCGTAGGGTTCCGTCAAAATCTGTAGGCTTCCCTAGGGGCCCGTGGAGACCCGTAGATTTCCGTAGGGGCCTGTAGGGTTGTGTAAGTGCCCGCAGGGGTTGGTAGGAGCTTGTAGGGTGCCATATGTTTCCAGAGGGTTGTGTAGGGTTCCGTAAGGGCCTGTGGTGTTCCCTAGGGGCCTGTAGAGTCTCGTACAGTTCCGTAGGGTCCTGTAGGTTTCCATAAGCGCCCGCAGAGGTCTGAAGGGGCCCGTACTGTTCCGTAAGGATCCATAGGGTTCCGTAGAGCTTCGTAGGTTCCCTAGAGGGCTGTAGAGTACCGCAGGAGCCAGTAGTGTTCTGTAGGGGCCCGTAGGGTTCCTTCCATAGGGGCTGGCAGTGTTCCGTAGGTTCCTCTAGGGTTGTGTAAGTGCCCGTAGGAGTCTGTGGGATTCTGTAAGGTTCTGGAGGGTTCTGCAGGGTTCCGTAGGGGCCCGTAGAGTTCCGTAGTGGCTGGTAAAGTTCCGTAGGGCCCTGTGGGGTTCTGTATGGACCTGTAGGGTCCCGTAGGGGCCTGCAGGGTTCTGTAAGTGCCCGCAGGTGTCTGTAGGGTTCCGTAGGGGTCTGTAGGGTTCCGTAGGCACCTGCAGTGTTCTGTAGGAGCCCATAGGGTTTTTGTGAGGTTCCGTTGTGTTGCTAAGGGTCTTGTAGAGTGCTGTCGGGTCCTGGAGTATTCTGTAGTGTTTCAGAGGGGCTTGTAGGGTTCCGTCAAAATCTGTAGGCTTCCCTAGGGGCCCGTGGAGACCCGTAGATTTCCGTAGGGGCCTGTAGGGTTGTGTAAGTGCCCGCAGGGGTTGGTAGGAGCTTGTAGGGTGCCATATGTTTCCGGAGGGTTGTGTAGGGTTCCGTAGGGGCCTGTGGTGTTCCCTAGGGGCCTGTAGAGTCTCGTACAGTTCCGTAGGGGCCTGTGGTGTTCCCTAGGGGCCTGTAGAGTCTCGTACAGTTCCGTAGGGGCCTGTAGTGTTCCCTAGGGGCCTGTAGAGTCTCGTACAGTTCCGTAGGGTCCTGTAGGTTTCCATAAGCGCCCGCAGAGGTTTGAAGGGACCCGTACTGTTCCGTAAGGATCCATAGGGCTCCGTAGAGCTTCGTAGGTTCCCTAGAGGCCTGTAGAGTACCGCAGGAGCCAGTAGTGTTCTGTAGGGGCCCGTAAGGTTCCTTCCATAGGGGCTGGCAGTGTTCCGTAGGGTCCTCTAGGGTTGAGTAAGTGCCCGCAGGAGTCTGTAGGAGTCTGTGGGATTCTGTAAGGTTCTGGAGGGTTCTGCCGGGTTCCATAGGGGCCTGTAGAGTTCCGTAGTGGCTGGTAAAGTTCCCTAGGGCCCTGTACCGTTCCGTAACTGCCTGCAAGGGTCTTTAGGCTTCCGTAGGGGCTGGTAGGGTTCCATAAAGTTCCGTGGGTTCCTGCAGAGTTCTGCAAGTGCCCACAAGGGCCTGTAGGGGCCCACAGTGTTTCTGCCAGGTTCCGTAGAGTTGCGTAGGTGCCATAGGTTTCCGTAGCGGCTGGTAGTATTCCGTAGGGGTCTGTAGGGTTCCGTAGGCACCTGCAGTGTTCTGTAGGAGCCCATAGGGTTTTCGTGAGGTTCTGTTGTGTTGCTAAGGGTCTTGTAGAGTGCTGTCGGGTCCTGGAGTATTCTGTAGGGTTCCAGAGGGGCTCGTAGGGTTCCGTCGAAATCTGTAGGCTTCCCTAGGGGCCCGTGGAGACCCGTAGATTTCCGTAGGGGCCTGTAGGGTTGTGTAAGTGCCCGCAGGGGTTGGTAGGAGCTTGTAGGGTGCCATATGTTTCCAGAGGGTTGTGTAGGGTTCCGTAGGGGCCTGTGGTGTTCCCTAGGGGCCTGTAGAGTCTCGTACAGTTCCGTAGGGTCCTGTAGGTTTCCATAAGCGCCCGCAGAGGTTTGAAGGGACCCGTACTGTTCCGTAAGGATCCATAGGGCTCCGTAGAGCTTCGTAGGTTCCCTAGAGGGCTGTAGAGTACCGCAGGAGCCAGTAGTGTTCTGTAGGGGTCCGTAGGGTTCCTTCCACAGGGGCTGGCAGTGTTCCGTAGGGTCCTCTAGGGTTGAGTAAGTGCCCGCAGGAGTCTGTAGGAGTCTGTGGGATTCTGTAAGGTTCCGGAGGGTTCTGCCGGGTTCCGTAGGGGCCTGTAGAGTTCCGTAGTGGCTGGTAAGATTCCCTAGAGCCCTGTACCGTTCCGTAACTGCCTGCAAGGGTCTTTAGGCTTCCGTAGGGGCTGGTAGCGTTTCATAAAGTTCCGTGGGTTCCTGCAGAGTTCTGCAAGTGCCCGCAAGGGCCTGTAGGGGCCCACAGTGTTTCTGCCAGGTTCCGTAGAGTTGCGTAGGTGCCATAGGTTTCCGTAGCGGCTGGTAGTATTCCGTAGGGGTCTGTAGGGTTCCGTAGGCACCTGCAGTGTTCTGTAGGAGCCCATAGGGTTTTTGTGAGGTTCCGTTGTGTTGCTAAGGGTCTTGTAGAGTGCTGTCGGGTCCTGGAGTATTCTGTAGGGTTCCAGAGGGGCTTGTAGGGTTCCGTCAAAATCTGTAGGCTTCCCTAGGGGCCTGTGGAGTCCCGTAGATTTCCGTAGGGGCCTGTAGGGTTGTGTAAGTGCCCGCAGGGGTTGGTAGGAGCTTGTAGGGTGCCATATGTTTCCGGAGGGTTGTGTAGGGTTCTGTAGGGGCCTGTGGTGTTCCCTAGGGGCCTGTAGAGTCTCGTACAGTTCCGTAGGGGCCTGTAGTGTTCCCTAGGGGCCTGTAGAGTCTCGTACAGTTCTGTAGCGTCCTGTAGGTTTCCATAAGCGCCCGCAGAGGTTTGAAGGGACCCGTACTGTTCCGTAAGGATCCATAGGGCTCCGTAGAGCTTCGTAGGTTCCCTAGAGGGCTGTAGAGTACCGCAGGAGCCAGTAGTGTTCTGTAGGGGTCCGTAAGGTTCCTTCCATAGGGGCTGGCAGTGTTCCGTAGGGTCCTCTAGGGTTGAGAAAGTGCCCGCAGGAGTCTGTAGGAGTCTGTGGGATTCTGTAAGGTTCCGGAGGGTTCTGCCGGGTTCCGTAGGGGCCTGTAGAGTTCCGTAGTGGCTGGTAAAGTTCCCTAGGGCCCTGTACCGTTCCGTAACTGCCTGCAAGGGTCTTTAGGCTTCCGTAGGGGCTGGTAGGGTTCCATAAAGTTCCGTGGGTTCCTGCAGAGTTCTGCAAGTGCCCACAAGGGCCTGTAGGGGCCCACAGTGTTTCTGTCAGGTTCCGTAGAGTTGCGTAGGTGCCATAGGTTTCCGTAGCGGCTTGTAGTATTCCGTAGGGGTCTGTAGGGTTCCGTAGGCACCTGCAGTGTTCTGTAGGAGCCCATAGGGTTTTCGTGAGGTTCCGTTGTGTTGCTAAGGGTCTTGTAGAGTGCTGTCGGGTCCTGGAGTATTCTGTAGGGTTCCAGAGGGGCTCGTAGGGTTCCGTCGAAATCTGTAGGCTTCCCTAGGGGCCCGTGGAGACCCGTAGATTTCCGTAGGGGCCTGTAGGGTTGTGTAAGTGCCCGCAGGGGTTGGTAGGAGCTTGTAGGGTGCCATATGTTTCCAGAGGGTTGTGTAGGGTTCCGTAGGGGCCTGTGGTGTTCCCTAGGGGCCTGTAGAGTCTCGTACAGTTCCGTAGGGGCCTGTGGTGTTCCCTAGGGGCCTGTAGAGTCTCGTACAGTTCCGTAGCGTCCTGTATGTTTCCATAAGCGCCCGCAGAGGTCTGAAGGGACCCGTGCTGTTCTGTAAGGATCCATAGGGTTCCGTAGAGCTTCGTAGGTTCCCTAGAGGGCTGTAGAGTACCGCAGGAGCCAATAGTGTTCTGTAGGGGCCCGTAGGGTTCCTTCCATAGGGGCTGGCAGTGTTCCGTAGGGTCCTCTAGGGTTGAGTAAGTGCCCGTAGGAGTCTGTGGGATTCTGTAAGGTTCCGGAGGGTTCTGCAGGGTTCCGTAGGGGCCCGTAGAGTTCCGTAGTGGCTGGTAAAGTTCCGTAGGGCTCTGTGGGGTTCTGTATGGACCTGTAGGGTTCCGTAGGGGCCTGCAGGGTTCTGTACGTGCCCGCAGGTGTCTGTAGGGTTCCGTAGGGGTCTGTAGGGTTCCGTAGGCACCTGCAGTGTTCTGTAGGAGCCCATAGGGTTTTCGTGAGGTTCCGTTGTGTTGCTAAGGGTCTTGTAGAGTGCTGTCGGGTCCTGGAGTATTCTGTAGGGTTCCAGAGGGGCTCGTAGGGTTCCGTCGAAATCTGTAGGCTTCCCTAGCAACCCGTGGAGTCCCGTAGATTTCCGTAGGGGCCTGTAGGGTTGTGTAAGTGCCCGCAGGGGTTGGTAGGAGCTTGTAGGGTGCCATATGTTTCCAGAGGGTTGTGTAGGGTTCCGTAGGGGCCTGTGGTGTTCCCTAGGGGCCTGTAGAGTCTCGTACAGTTCCGTAGGGTCCTGTAGGTTTCCATAAGCGCCCGCAGAGGTCTGAAGGGGCCCGTACTGTTCCGTAAGGATCCATAGGGTTCCGTAGAGCTTCGTAGGTTCCCTAGAGGCCTGTAGAGTACCGCAGGAGCCAGTAGTGTTCTGTAGGGCCCCGTAGGGTTCCTTCCATAGGGGCTGGCAGTGTTCCGTAGGGTCCTCTAGGGTTGAGTAAGTGCCCGTAGGAGTCTGTGGGATTCTGTAAGGTTCCGGAGGGTTCTGCAGGGTTCCGTAGGGGCCCGTAGAGTTTCGTAGTGGCTGGTAAAGTTCCCGAGGGCTCTGTGGGGTTCTGTATGGACCTGTAGGGTTCCGTAGGGGCCTGCAGGGTTCCATAAGTGCCCGCAGGTGTGTGTAGGGTTCCGTAGGGGTCTGTAGGGTTCCGTAGGCACCTGCAGTGTTCTGTAGGAGCCCATAGGGTTTTCGTGAGGTTCCGTTGTGTTGCTAAGGGTCTTGTAGAGTGCTGTCGGGTCCTGGAGTATTCTGTAGGGTTCCAGAGGGGCTCGTAGGGTTCCGTCGAAATCTGTAGGCTTCCCTAGGGGCCCGTGGAGACCCGTAGATTTCCGTAGGGGCCTGTAGGGTTGTGTAAGTGCCCGCAGGGGTTGGTAGGAGCTTGTAGGGTGCCATATGTTTCCAGAGGGTTGTGTAGGGTTCCGTAGGGGCCTGTGGTGTTCCCTAGGGGCCTGTAGAGTCTCGTACAGTTCCGTAGGGGCCTGTAGTGTTCCCTAGGGGCCTGTAGAGTCTCGTACAGTTCTGTAGCGTCCTGTAGGTTTCCATAAGCGCCCGCAGAGGTTTGAAGGGACCCGTACTGTTCCGTAAGGATCCATAGGGCTCCCTAGAGCTTCGTAGGTTCCCTAGAGGCCTGTAGAGTACCGCAGGAGCCAGTAGTGTTCTGTAGGGGCCCGTAAGGTTCCTTCCATAGGGGCTGGCAGTGTTCCGTAGGGTCCTCTAGGGTTGAGTAAGTGCCCGCAGGAGTCTGTAGGAGTCTGTGGGATTCTGTAAGGTTCTGGAGGGTTCTGCCGGGTTCCGTAGGGGCCTGTAGAGTTCCGTAGTGGCTGGTAAAGTTCCCTAGGGCCCTGTACCGTTCCGTAACTGCCTGCAAGGGTCTTTAGGCTTCCGTAGGGGCTGGTAGGGTTCCATAAAGTTCCGTGGGTTCCTGCAGAGTTCTGCAAGTGCCCGCAAGGGCCTGTAGGGGCCCACAGTGTTTCTGTCAGGTTCCGTAGAGTTGCGTAGGTGCCATAGGTTTCCGTAGCGGCTGGTAGTATTCCGTAGGGGTCTGTAGGGTTCCGTAGGCACCTGCAGTGTTCTGTAGGAGCCCATAGGGTTTTAGTGAGGTTCCGTTGTGTTGCTAAGGGTCTTGTAGAGTGCTGTCGGGTCCTGGAGTATTCTGTAGGGTTCCAGAGGGGCTCGTAGGGTTCCGTCGAAATCTGTAGGCTTCCCTAGGGGCCCGTGGAGTCCCGTAGATTTCCGTAGGGGCCTGTAGGGTTGTGTAAGTGCCCGCAGGGGTTGGTAGGAGCTTGTAGGGTGCCATAAGTTTCCAGAGGGTTGTGTAGGGTTCCGTAGGGGCCTGTGGTGTTCCCTAGGGGCCTGTAGAGTCTCGTACAGTTCCGCAGGGGCCTGTGGTGTTCCCTAGGGGCCTGTAGAGTCTCGTACAGTTCCGTAGGGGCCTGTAGTGTTCCCTAGGGCCATGTAGAGTCTCGTACAGTTCTGTAGCGTCCTGTAGGTTTCCATAAGCGCCCGCAGAGGTTTGAAGGGACCCGTACTGTTCCGTAAGGATCCATAGGGCTCCGTAGAGCTTCGTAGGTTCCCTAGAGGCCTGTAGAGTACCGCAGGAGCCAGTAGTGTTCTGTAGGGGCCCGTAAGGTTCCTTCCATAGGGGCTGGCAGTGTTCCGTAGGGTCCTCTAGGGTTGTGTAAGTGCCCGCAGGAGTCTGTAGGAGTCTGTGGGGTTCTGGAGGGTTCTGCCGGGTTCCGTAGGGGCCTGTAGAGTTCCGTAGTGGCTGGTAAAGTTCCCTAGGGCCCTGTACCGTTCCGTAACTGCCTGCAAGGCTCTTTAGGCTTCCGTAGGGGCTGGTAGGGTTCCATAAAGTTCCGTGGGTTCCTGCAGAGTTCTGCAAGTGCCCGCAAGGGCCTGTAGGGGCCCACAGTGTTTCTGTCAGGTTCCGTAGAGTTCCGTAGGGGCCATAGGTTTCCGTAGCAGCTGGTAGTATTCCGTAGGGGTCTGTAGGGTTCCGTAGGCACCTGCAGTGTTCTGTAGGAGCCCATAGGGTTTTCGTGAGGTTCCGTTGTGTTGCTAAGGGTCTTGTAGAGTGCTGTCGGGTCCTGGAGTATTCTGTAGGGTTCCAGAGGGGCTCGTAGGGTTCCGTCAAAATCTGTAGGCTTCCCTAGGGGCCCGTGGAGACCCGTAGATTTCCGTAGGGGCCTGTAGGGATGTGTAAGTGCCCGCAGGGGTTGGTAGGAGCTTGTAGGGTGCCATATGTTTCCAGAGGGTTGTGTAGGGTTCCGTAGGGGCCTGTGGTGTTCCCTAGGGGCCTGTAGAGTCTCGTACAGTTCCGTAGGGTCCTGTAGGTTTCCATAAGCGCCCGCAGAGGTCTGAAGGGGCCCGTACTGTTCCGTAAGGATCCATAGGGTTCCGTAGAGCTTCGTAGGTTCCCTAGAGGGCTGTAGAGTACCGCAGGAGCCAGTAGTGTTCTGTAGGGGCCCGTAGGGTTCCTTCCATAGGGGCTGGCAGTGTTCCGTAGGTTCCTCTAGGGTTGTGTAAGTGCCCGTAGGAGTCTGTGAGATTCTGTAAGGTTCTGGAGGGTTCTGCAGGGTTCCGTAGGGGCCCGTAGAGTTCCGTAGTGGCTGGTAAAGTTCCGTAGGGCCCTGTGGGGTTCTGTATGGACCTGTAGGGTTCCGTAGGGGCCTGCAGGGTTCTGTAAGTGCCCGCAGGTGTCTGTAGGGTTCCGTAGGGGTCTGTAGGGTTCCGTAGGCACCTGCAGTGTTCTGTAGGAGCCCATAGGGTTTTTGTGAGGTTCCGTTGTGTTGCTAAGGGTCTTGTAGAGTGCTGTCGGGTCCTGGAGTATTCTGTAGTGTTTCAGAGGGGCTTGTAGGGTTCCGTCAAAATCTGTAGGCTTCCCTAGGGGCCCGTGGAGACCCGTAGATTTCCGTAGGGGCCTGTAGGGTTGTGTAAGTGCCCGCAGGGGTTGGTAGGAGCTTGTAGGGTGCCATATGTTTCCGGAGGGTTGTGTAGGGTTCCGTAGGGGCCTGTGGTGTTCCCTAGGGGCCTGTAGAGTCTCGTACAGTTCCGTAGGGGCCTGTGGTGTTCCCTAGGGGCCTGTAGAGTCTCGTACAGTTCCGTAGGGGCCTGTAGTGTTCCCTAGGGGCCTGTAGAGTCTCGTACAGTTCTGTAGCGTCCTGTAGGTTTCCATAAGCGCCCGCAGAGGTTTGAAGGGACCCGTACTGTTCCGTAAGGATCCATAGGGCTCCGTAGAGCTTCGTAGGTTCCCTAGAGGCCTGTAGAGTACCGCAGGAGCCAGTAGTGTTCTGTAGGGGCCCGTAAGGTTCCTTCCATAGGGGCTGGCAGTGTTCCGTAGGGTCCTCTAGGGTTGAGTAAGTGCCCGCAGGAGTCTGTAGGAGTCTGTGGGATTCTGTAAGGTTCTGGAGGGTTCTGCCGGGTTCCATAGGGGCCTGTAGAGTTCCGTAGTGGCTGGTAAAGTTCCCTAGGGCCCTGTACCGTTCCGTAACTGCCTGCAAGGGTCTTTAGGCTTCCGTAGGGGCTGGTAGGGTTCCATAAAGTTCCGTGGGTTCCTGCAGAGTTCTGCAAGTGCCCGCAAGGGCCTGTAGGGGCCCACAGTGTTTCTGTCAGGTTCCGTAGAGTTGCGTAGGTGCCATAGGTTTCCGTAGCGGCATGTAGTATTCCGTAGGGGTCTGTAGGGTTCCGTAGGCACCTGCAGTGTTCTGTAGGAGCCCATAGGGTTTTCGTGAGGTTCCGTTGTGTTGCTAAGGGTCTTGTAGATTGCTGTCGGGTCCTGGAGTATTCTGTAGGGTTCCAGAGGGGCTCGTAGGGTTCCGTCGAAATCTGTAGGCTTCCCTAGGGGCCCGTGGAGACCCGTAGATTTCCGTAGGGGCCTGTAGGGTTGTGTAAGTGCCCGCAGGGGTTGGTAGGAGCTTGTAGGGTGCCATATGTTTCCAGAGGGTTGTGTAGGCTTCCGTAGGGGCCTGTGGTGTTCCCTAGGGGCCTGTAGAGTCTCGTACAGTTCCGTAGGGGCCTGTGGTGTTCCCTAGGGGCCTGTAGAGTCTCGTACAGTTCCGTAGCGTCCTGTAGGTTTCCATAAGCGCCCGCAGAGTTCTGAAGGGACCCGTACTGTTCCGTAAGGATCCATAGGGTTCCGTAGAGCTTCGTAGGTTCCCTAGAGGGCTGTAGAGTACCGCAGGAGCCAGTAGTGTTCTGTAGGGGCCCGTAGGGTTCCTTCCATAGGGGCTGGCAGTGTTCCGTAGGGTCCTCTAGGGTTGAGTAAGTGCCCGTAGGAGTCTGTGGGATTCTGTAAGGTTCTGAAGGTTCTGCCGGGTTCCATAGGGGCCCGTAGAGTTCCGTAGTGGCTGGTAAAGTTCCCTAGGGCCCTGTGGGGTTCTGCATGGACCTGTAGGGTTCCGTAGGGGCCTGCAGGGTTCTGTACGTGCCCGCAGGTGTCTGTAGGGTTCCGTAGGGGTCTGTAGGGTTCCGTAGGCACCTGCAGTGTTCTGTAGGAGCCCATAGGGTTTTCGTGAGGTTCCGTTGTGTTGCTAAGGGTCTTGTAGAGTGCTGTCGGGTCCTGGAGTATTCTGTAGGGTTCCAGAGGGGCTCGTAGGGTTCCGTTGAAATCTGTAGGCTTCCCTAGGGGCCCGTGGAGACCCGTAGATTTCCGTAGGGGCCTGTAGGGTTGTGTAAGTGCCCGCAGGGGTTGGTAGGAGCTTGTAGGGTGCCATATGTTTCCAGAGGGTTGTGTAGGGTTCCATAGGGGCCTGTGGTGTTCCCTAGGGGCCTGTAGAGTCTCGTACAGTTCCGTAGGGGCCTGTAGTGTTCCCTAGGGGCCTGTAGAGTCTCGTACAGTTCTGTAGCGTCCTGTAGGTTTCCATAAGCGCTTGCAGAGGTTTGAAGGGACCCGTACTGTTCCGTAAGGATCCATAGGGCTCCGTAGAGCTTCGTAGGTTCCCTAGAGGCCTGTAGAGTACCGCAGGAGCCAGTAGTGTTCTGTAGGGGCCCGTAAGGTTCCTTCCATAGGGGCTGGCAGTGTTCCGTAGGGTCCTCTAGGGTTGAGTAAGTGCCCGCAGGAGTCTGTAGGAGTCTGTGGGATTCTGTAAGGTTCTGGAGGGTTCTGCCGGGTTCCATAGGGGCCTGTAGAGTTCCGTAGTGGCTGGTAAAGTTCCCTAGGGCCCTGTACCGTTCCGTAACTGCCTGCAAGGGTCTTTAGGCTTCCGTAGGGGCTGGTAGGGTTCCATAAAGTTCCGTGGGTTCCTGCAGAGTTCTGCAAGTGCCCGCAAGGGCCTGTAGGGGCCCACAGTGTTTCTGTCAGGTTCCGTAGAGTTGCGTAGGTGCCATAGGTTTCCGTAGCGGCATGTAGTATTCCGTAGGGGTCTGTAGGGTTCCGTAGGCACCTGCAGTGTTCTGTAGGAGCCCATAGGGTTTTCGTGAGGTTCCGTTGTGTTGCTAAGGGTCTTGTAGATTGCTGTCGGGTCCTGGAGTATTCTGTAGGGTTCCAGAGGGGCTCGTAGGGTTCCGTCGAAATCTGTAGGCTTCCCTAGGGGCCCGTGGAGTCCCGTAGATTTCCGTAGGGGCCTGTAGGGTTGTGTCAGTGCCCGCAGGGGTTGGTAGGAGCTTGTAGGGTGCCATATGTTTCCAGAGGGTTGTGTAGGGTTCCGTAGGGGCCTGTGGTGTTCCCTAGGGGCCTGTAGAGTCTCGTACAGTTCCGTAGGGGCCTGTGGTGTTCCCTAGGGGCCTGTAGAGTCTCGTACAGTTCCGTAGCGTCCTGTAGGTTTCCATAAGCGCCCGCAGAGGTCTGAAGGGACCCGTACTGTTCCGTAAGGATCCATAGGGTTCCGTAGAGCTTCGTAGGTTCCCTAGAGGGCTGTAGAGTACCGCAGGAGCCAGTAGTGTTCTGTAGGGGCCCGTAGGGTTCCTTCCATAGGGGCTGGCAGTGTTCCGTAGGTTCCTCTAGGGTTGTGTAAGTGCCCGTAGGAGTCTGTGAGATTCTGTAAGGTTCTGGAGGGTTCTGCAGGGTTCCGTAGGGGCCCGTAGAGTTCCGTAGTGGCTGGTAAAGTTCCGTAGGGCCCTGTGGGGTTCTGTATGGACCTGTAGGGTTCCGTAGGGGCCTGCAGGGTTCTGTAAGTGCCCGCAGGTGTCTGTAGGGTTCCGTAGGGGTCTGTAGGGTTCCGTAGGCACCTGCAGTGTTCTGTAGGAGCCCATAGGGTTTTTGTGAGGTTCCGTTGTGTTGCTAAGGGTCTTGTAGAGTGCTGTCGGGTCCTGGAGTATTCTGTAGTGTTTCAGAGGGGCTTGTAGGGTTCCGTCAAAATCTGTAGGCTTCCCTAGGGGCCCGTGGAGACCCGTAGATTTCCGTAGGGGCCTGTAGGGTTGTGTAAGTGCCCGCAGGGGTTGGTAGGAGCTTGTAGGGTGCCATATGTTTCCGGAGGGTTGTGTAGGGTTCCGTAGGGGCCTGTGGTGTTCCCTAGGGGCCTGTAGAGTCTCGTACAGTTCCGTAGGGGCCTGTGGTGTTCCCTAGGGGCCTGTAGAGTCTCGTACAGTTCCGTAGGGGCCTGTAGTGTTCCCTAGGGGCCTGTAGAGTCTCGTACAGTTCTGTAGCGTCCTGTAGGTTTCCATAAGCGCCCGCAGAGGTTTGAAGGGACCCGTACTGTTCCGTAAGGATCCATAGGGCTCCGTAGAGCTTCGTAGGTTCCCTAGAGGCCTGTAGAGTACCGCAGGAGCCAGTAGTGTTCTGTAGGGGCCCGTAAGGTTCCTTCCATAGGGGCTGGCAGTGTTCCGTAGGGTCCTCTAGGGTTGAGTAAGTGCCCGCAGGAGTCTGTAGGAGTCTGTGGGATTCTGTAAGGTTCTGGAGGGTTCTGCCGGGTTCCATAGGGGCCTGTAGAGTTCCGTAGTGGCTGGTAAAGTTCCCTAGGGCCCTGTACCGTTCCGTAACTGCCTGCAAGGGTCTTTAGGCTTCCGTAGGGGCTGGTAGGGTTCCATAAAGTTCCGTGGGTTCCTGCAGAGTTCTGCAAGTGCCCGCAAGGGCCTGTAGGGGCCCACAGTGTTTCTGTCAGGTTCCGTAGAGTTGCGTAGGTGCCATAGGTTTCCGTAGCGGCATGTAGTATTCCGTAGGGGTCTGTAGGGTTCCGTAGGCACCTGCAGTGTTCTGTAGGAGCCCATAGGGTTTTCGTGAGGTTCCGTTGTGTTGCTAAGGGTCTTGTAGATTGCTGTCGGGTCCTGGAGTATTCTGTAGGGTTCCAGAGGGGCTCGTAGGGTTCCGTCAAAATCTGTAGGCTTCCCTAGGGGCCCGTGGAGACCCGTAGATTTCCGTAGGGGCCTGTAGGGTTGTGTAAGTGCCCGCAGGGGTTGGTAGGAGCTTGTAGGGTGCCATATGTTTCCGGAGGGTTGTGTAGGGTTCCGTAGGGGCCTGTGGTGTTCCCTAGGGGCCTGTAGAGTCTCGTACAGTTCCGTAGGGGCCTGTGGTGTTCCCTAGGGGCCTGTAGAGTCTCGTACAGTTCCGTAGCGTCCTGTAGGTTTCCATAAGCGCCCGCAGAGGTCTGAAGGGACCCGTACTGTTCCGTAAGGATCCATAGGGTTCCGTAGAGCTTCGTAGGTTCCCTAGAGGGCTGTAGAGTACCGCAGGAGCCAGTAGTGTTCTGTAGGGGCCCGTAGGGTTCCTTCCATAGGGGCTGGCAGTGTTCCGTAGGTTCCTCTAGGGTTGTGTAAGTGCCCGTAGGAGTCTGTGAGATTCTGTAAGGTTCTGGAGGGTTCTGCAGGGTTCCGTAGGGGCCCGTAGAGTTCCGTAGTGGCTGGTAAAGTTCCGTAGGGCCCTGTGGGGTTCTGTATGGACCTGTAGGGTTCCGTAGGGGCCTGCAGGGTTCTGTAAGTGCCCGCAGGTGTCTGTAGGGTTCCGTAGGGGTCTGTAGGGTTCCGTAGGCACCTGCAGTGTTCTGTAGGAGCCCATAGGGTTTTTGTGAGGTTCCGTTGTGTTGCTAAGGGTCTTGTAGAGTGCTGTCGGGTCCTGGAGTATTCTGTAGGGTTCCAGAGGGGCTTGTAGGGTTCCGTCAAAATCTGTAGGCTTCCCTAGGGGCCCGTGGAGACCCGTAGATTTCCGTAGGGGCCTGTAGGGTTGTGTAAGTGCCCGCAGGGGTTGGTAGGAGCTTGTAGGGTGCCATATGTTTCCGGAGGGTTGTGTAGGGTTCCGTAGGGGCCTGTGGTGTTCCCTAGGGGCCTGTAGAGTCTCGTACAGTTCCGTAGGGGCCTGTGGTGTTCCCTAGGGGCCTGTAGAGTCTCGTACAGTTCCGTAGGGGCCTGTAGTGTTCCCTAGGGGCCTGTAGAGTCTCGTACAGTTCTGTAGCGTCCTGTAGGTTTCCATAAGCGCCCGCAGAGGTTTGAAGGGACCCGTACTGTTCCGTAAGGATCCATAGGGCTCCCTAGAGCTTCGTAGGTTCCCTAGAGGCCTGTAGAGTACCGCAGGAGCCAGTAGTGTTCTGTAGGGGCCCGTAAGGTTCCTTCCATAGGGGCTGGCAGTGTTCCGTAGGGTCCTCTAGGGTTGAGTAAGTGCCCGCAGGAGTCTGTAGGAGTCTGTGGGATTCTGTAAGGTTCTGGAGGGTTCTGCCGGGTTCCGTAGGGGCCTGTAGAGTTCCGTAGTGGCTGGTAAAGTTCCCTAGAGCCGTGTACTGTTCCGTAACTGCCTGCAAGGGTCTTTAGGCTTCCGTAGGGGCTGGTAGGGTTCCATAAAGTTCCGTGGGTTCCTGCAGAGTTCTGCAAGTGCCCGCAAGGGCCTGTAGGGGCCCACAGTGTTTCTGTCAGGTTCCGTAGAATTGCGTAGGGGCCATAGGTTTCCGTAGCAGCTGGTAGTATTCCGTAGGGGTCTGTAGGGTTCCGTAGGCAGCGGCAGTGTTCTGTAGGAGCCCATAGGGTTTTAGTGAGGTTCCGTTGTGTTGCTAAGGGTCTTGTAGAGTGCTGTCGGGTCCTGGAGTATTCTGTAGGGTTCCAGAGGGGCTCGTAGGGTTCCGTCAAAATCTGTAGGCTTCCCTAGGGGCCCGTGGAGACCCGTAGATTTCCGTAGGGGCCTGTAGGGTTGTGTAAGTGCCCGCAGGGGTTGGTAGGAGCTTGTAGGGTGCCATATGTTTCCAGAGGGTTGTGTAGGGTTCCGTAGGGGCCTGTGGTGTTCCCTAGGGGCCTGCAGAGTCTCGTACAGTTCCGTAGGGGCCTGTGGTGTTCCCTAGGGGCCTGTAGAGTCTCGTACAGTTCCGTAGCGTCCTGTAGGTTTCCATAAGCGCCCGCAGAGGTTTGAAGGGACCCGTACTGTTCCGTAAGGATCCATAGGGTTCCCTAGAGCTTCGTAGGTTCCCTAGAGGGCTGTAGAGTACCGCAGGAGCCAGTAGTGTTCTGTAGGGGCCTGTAGGGTTCCTTCCATAGGGGCTGGCAGTGTTCCGTAGGGTCCTCTAGGGTTGAGTAAGTGCCCGTAGGAGTCTGTGGGATTCTGTAAGGTTCTGAAGGTTCTGCCGGGTTCCATAGGGGCCCGTAGAGTTCCGTAGTGGCTGGTAAAGTTCCGTAGGGCCCTGTGGGGTTCTGTATGGACCTGTAGGGTTCCGTAGGGGCCTGCAGGGTTCTGTACGTGCCCGCAGGTGTCTGTAGGGTTCCGTAGGGGTCTGTAGGGTTCCGTAGGCACCTGTAGTGTTCTGTAGGAGCCCATAGGGTTTTCGTGAGGTTCCGTTGTGTTGCTAAGGGTCTTGTAGAGTGCTGTCGGGTCCTGGAGTATTCTGTAGGGTTCCAGAGGGGCTTGTAGGGTTCCGTCGAAATCTGTAGGCTTCCCTAGGGGCCCGTGGAGACCCGTAGATTTCCGTAGGGGCCTGTAGGGTTGTGTAAGTGCCCGCAGGGGTTGGTAGGAGCTTGTAGGGTGCCATATGTTTCCAGAGGGTTGTGTAGGGTTCCATAGGGGCCTGTGGTGTTCCCTAGGGGCCTGTAGAGTCTCGTACAGTTCCGTAGGGGCCTGTAGTGTTCCCTAGGGGCCTGTAGAGTCTCGTACAGTTCCGTAGGGTCCTGTAGGTTTCCATAAGCGCCCGCAGAGGTTTGAAGGGACCCGTACTGTTCCGTAAGGATCCATAGGGCTCCGTAGAGCTTCGTAGGTTCCCTAGAGGCCTGTAGAGTACCGCAGGAGCCAGTAGTGTTCTGTAGGGGTCCGTAAGGTTCCTTCCATAGGGGCTGGCAGTGTTCCGTAGGGTCCTCTAGGGTTGAGTAAGTGCCCGCAGGAGTCTGTAGGAATCCGTGGGATTCTGTAAGGTTCTGGAGGGTTCTGCAGGGTTCTGTAGGGGCGCGTAGAGTTCCGTAGTGGCTGGTAAAGTTCCCTAGGGCCCTGTACCGTTCCGTAACTGCCTGCAAGGGTCTTTAGGCTTCCGTAGGGGCTGGTAGGGTTCCATAAAGTTCCGTGGGTTCCTGCAGAGTTCTGCAAGTGCCCGCAAGGGCCTGTAGGGGCGCACAGTGTTTCTGTCAGGTTCCGTAGAGTTCCGTAGGGGCCATAGGTTTCCGTAGCGGCTGGTAGTATTCCGTAGGGGTCTGTAGGGTTCCGTAGGCACCTGCAGTGTTCTGTAGGAGCCCATAGGGTTTTAGTGAGGTTCCGTTGTGTTGCTAAGGGTCTTGTAGAGTGCTGTCGGGTCCTGGAGTATTCTGTAGGGTTCCAGAGGGGCTCGTAGGGTTCCGTTGAAATCTGTAGGCTTCCCTAGGGGCCCGTGGAGTCCCGTAGATTTCCGTAGGGGCCTGTAGGGTTGTGTAAGTGCCCGCAGGGGTTGGTAGGAGCTTGTAGGGTGCCATAAGTTTCCAGAGGGTTGTGTAGGGTTCCGTAGGGGCCTGTGGTGTTCCCTAGGGGCCTGTAGAGTCTCGTACGGTTCCGTAGGGGCCTGTGGTGTTCCCTAGGGGCCTGTAGAGTCTCGTACGGTTCCGTAGGGGCCTGTAGTGTTCCCTAGGGGCCTCTAGAGTCTCCTACAGTTCCATAGGGTCCTGTAGGTTTCCATAAGCGCCCGCAGAGGTCTGAAGGGGCCCGTACTGTTCCGTAAGGATCCATAGGGTTCCGTAGAGCTTCGTAGGTTCCTTAGAGGCCTGTAGAGTACCGCAGTAGCCAGTAGTGTTCTGTAGGGACCCGTAAGGTTCCTTCCGTAGGGGCTGGCAGTGTTCCGTAGGGGCCTGTAGGGTTGTGTAAGTGCCCGCAGCAGTCTGTAGGAGTCTGTGGGATTCTGTAAGGTTCTGGAGGGTTCTGCAGGGTTCTGTAGGGGCCCGTAGAGTTCCGTAGTGGCTGGTAAAGTTCCGTAGGGCCCTGTGGGGTTCTGTATGGACCTGTAGGGTTCCGTAGGGGTCTGCAGGCTTCTGTAAGTGCCCGCAGGTGTCTGTAGGGTTCCGTAGGGGTCTGTAGGGTTCCGTAGGCACCTGCAGTGTTCTGTAGGAGCCCATAGGGTTTTAGTGAGGTTCCGTTGTGTTGCTAAGGGTCTTGTAGAGTGCTGTCGGGTCCTGGAGTATTCTGTAGGGTTCCAGAGGGGCTCGTAGGGTTCCGTCGAAATCTGTAGGCTTCCCTAGGGGCCCGTGGAGTCCCGTAGATTTCCGTAGGGGCCTGTAGGGTTGTGTAAGTGCCCGCAGGGGTTGGTAGGAGCTTGTAGGGTGCCATAAGTTTCCAGAGGGTTGTGTAGGGTTCCGTAGGGGCCTGTGGTGTTCCCTAGGGGCCTGTAGAGTCTCGTACGGTTCCGTAGGGGCCTGTGGTGTTCCCTAGGGGCCTGTAGAGTCTCGTACAGTTCCGTAGGGGCCTGTAGTGTTCTCTAGGGGCCTCTAGAGTCTCCTACAGTTCCACAGGGTCCTGTAGGTTTCCACAAGCGCCCGCAGAGGTCTGAAGGGGCCCGTACTGTTCCGTAAGGATCCATAGGGCTCCGTAGAGCTTCGTAGGTTCCTTAGAGGCCTGTAGAGTACCGCAGGAGCCAGTAGTGTTCTGTAGGGGCCCGTAGGGTTCCTTCCATAGTGGCTGGCAGTGTTCCGTAGGGTCCTCTAGGGTTGAGTAAGTGCCCGCAGGAGTCTGTAGGAATCCGTGGGATTCTGTAAGGTTCTGGAGGGTTCTGCAGGGTTCCGTAGGGGCCCGTAGAGTTCCGTAGTGGCTGGTAAAGTTCCCTAGGGCCCTGTACCGTTCCGTAACTGCCTGCAAGGGTCTTTAGGCTTCCGTAGGGGCTGGTAGGGTTCCATAAAGTTCCGTGGGTTCCTGCAGAGTTCTGCAAGTGCCCGCAAGGGCCTGTAGGGGCCCACAGTGTTTCTGTCAGGTTCCGTAGAGTTGCGTAGGTGCCATAGGTTTCCGTAGCGGCTGGTAGTATTCCGTAGGGGCCTGTAGGGTTCCGTAGGCACCTGCAGTGTTCTGTAGGAGCCCATAGGGTTTTCGTGAGGTTCCGTTGTGTTGCTAAGGGTCTTGTAGAGTGCTGTCGGGTCCTGGAGTATTCTGTAGGGTTCCAGAGGGGCTCGTAGGGTTCCGTTGAAATCTGTAGGCTTCCCTAGGGGCCCGTGGAGTCCCGTAGATTTCCGTAGGGGCCTGTAGGGTTGTGTAAGTGCCCGCAGGGGTTGGTAGGAGCTTGTAGGGTGCCATAAGTTTCCAGAGGGTTGTGTAGGGTTCCGTAGGGGCCTGTGGTGTTCCCTAGGGGCCTGTAGAGTCTCCCACAGTTCCGTAGGGTCCTGTAGGTTTCCATAAGCGCCCGCAGAGGTCTGAAGGGGTCCGTACTGTTCCGTAAGGATCCATAGGGCTCCGTAGAGCTTCGTAGGTTCCTTAGAGGCCTGTAGAGTACCGCAGGAGCCAGTAGTGTTCTGTAGGGGCCCGTAGGGTTCCTTCCATAGGGGCTGGCAGTGTTCCGTAGGGTCCTCTAGGGTTGAGTAAGTGCCCGCAGGAGTCTGTAGGAATCCGTGGGATTCTGTAAGGTTCTGGAGGGTTCTGCATGGTTCCGTAGGGGCCCGTAGAGTTCCGTAGTGGCTGGTAAAGTTCCCTAGGGCCCTGTACCGTTCCGTAACTGCCTGCAAGGGTCTTTAGGCTTCCGTAGGGGCTGGTAGGGTTCCATAAAGTTCCGTGGGTTCCTGCAGAGTTCTGCAAGTGCCCGCAAGGGCCTGTAGGGGCGCACAGTGTTTCTGTCAGGTTCCGTAGAGTTCCGTAGGGGCCATAGGTTTCCGTAGCGGCTGGTAGTATTCCGTAGGGGTCTGTAGGGTTCCGTAGGCACCTGCAGTGTTCTGTAGGAGCCCATAGGGTTTTAGTGAGGTTCCGTTGTGTTGCTAAGGGTCTTGTAGAGTGCTGTCGGGTCCTGGAGTATTCTGTAGGGTTCCAGAGGGGCTCGTAGGGTTCCGTTGAAATCTGTAGGCTTCCCTAGGGGCCCGTGGAGTCCCGTAGATTTCCGTAGGGGCCTGTAGGGTTGTGTAAGTGCCCGCAGGGGTTGGTAGGAGCTTGTAGGGTGCCATAAGTTTCCAGAGGGTTGTGTAGGGTTCCGTAGGGGCCTGTGGTGTTCCCTAGGGGCCTGTAGAGTCTCGTACGGTTCCGTAGGGGCCTGTGGTGTTCCCTAGGGGCCTGTAGAGTCTCGTACGGTTCCGTAGGGGCCTGTAGTGTTCCCTAGGGGCCTCTAGAGTCTCCTACAGTTCCGTAGGGTCCTGTAGGTTTCCATAAGCGCCCACAGAGGTCTGAAGGGGCCCGTACTGTTCCGTAAGGATCCATAGGGCTCCGTAGAGCTTCGTAGGTTCCCTAGAGGCCTGTAGAGTACCGCAGTAGCCAGTAGTGTTCTGTAGGGGCCCGTAGGGTTCCTTCCATAGGGGCTGGCAGTGTTCCGTAGGGTCCTGTAGGGTTGTTTAAGTGCCCGCAGGAGTCTGTAGGAATCCGTGGGATTCTGTAAGGTTCCGGAGGGTTCTGCAGGGTTCCGTAGGGGCCCGTAGCATTCCGTAGTGGTTGGTAAAGTTCCCTAGAGCCCTGTACCGTTCTGTAACTGCCTGCAAGGGTCTTTAGGCTTCCGTAGGGGCTGGTAGGGTTCCATAAAGTTCCGTGGGTTCCTGCAGAGTTCTGCAAGTGCCCGCAAGGGCCTGTAGGGGCGCACAGTGTTTCTGTCAGGTTCCGTAGAGTTCCGTAGGGGCCATAGGTTTCCGTAGCGGCTGGTAGTATTCCGTAGGGGTCTGTAGGGTTCCGTAGGCACCTGCAGTGTTCTGTAGGAGCCCATAGGGTTTTAGTGAGGTTCCGTTGTGTTGCTAAGGGTCTTGTAGAGTGCTGTCGGGTCCTGGAGTATTCTGTAGGGTTCCAGAGGGGCTCGTAGGGTTCCGTTGAAATCTGTAGGCTTCCCTAGGGGCCCGTGGAGTCCCGTAGATTTCCGTAGGGGCCTGTAGGGTTGTGTAAGTGCCCGCAGGGGTTGGTAGGAGCTTGTAGGGTGCCATAAGTTTCCAGAGGGTTGTGTAGGGTTCCGTAGGGGCCTGTGGTGTTCCCTAGGGGCCTGTAGAGTCTCGTACGGTTCCGTAGGGGCCTGTGGTGTTCCCTAGGGGCCTGTAGAGTCTCCTACGGTTCCGTAGGGGCCTGTAGTGTTCCCTAGGGGCCTCTAGAGTCTCGTACAGTTCCATAGGGTCCTGTAGGTTTCCATAAGCGCCCGCAGAGGTCTGAAGGGGCCCGTACTGTTCCGTAAGGATCCATAGGGTTCCGTAGAGCTTCGTAGGTTCCTTAGAGGCCTGTAGAGTACCGCAGGAGCCAGTAGTGTTCTGTAGGGACCCGTAAGGTTCCTTCCGTAGGGGCTGGCAGTGTTCCGTAGGGGCCTGTAGGGTTGTGTAAGTGCCCGCAGCAGTCTGTAGGAGTCTGTGGGATTCTGTAAGGTTCTGGAGGGTTCTGCAGGGTTCTGTAGGGGCCCGTAGAGTTCCGTAGTGGCTGGTAAAGTTCCGTAGGGCCCTGTGGGGTTCTGTATGGACCTGTAGGGTTCCGTAGGGGTCTGCAGGCTTCTGTAAGTGCCCGCAGGTGTCTGTAGGGTTCTGTAGGGGTCTGTAGGGTTCCGTAGGCACCTGCAGTGTTCTGTAGGAGCCCATAGGGTTTTAGTGAGGTTCTGTTGTGTTGCTAAGGGTCTTGTAGAGTGCTGTCGGGTCCTGGAGTATTCTGTAGGGTTCCAGAGGGGCTCGTAGGGTTCCGTTGAAATCTGTAGGCTTCCCTAGGGGCCCGTGGAGTCCCGTAGATTTCCGTAGGGGCCTGTAGGGTTGTGTAAGTGCCCGCAGGGGTTGGTAGGAGCTTGTAGGGTGCCATAAGTTTCCAGAGGGTTGTGTAGGGTTCCGTAGGGGCCTGTGGTGTTCCCTAGGGGCCTGTAGAGTCTCGTACTGTTTTGTAGGGGCCTGTAGTGTTCCCTAGGGGCCTCTAGAGTCTCGTACAGTTCTGTAGGGTCCTGCAGGTTTCCATAAGCACCTGCAGAGGTCTGAAGGGGCCCGTACTGTTCCGTAAGGATCCATAGGGTTCCCTAGAGCTTCGTAGGTTCCCTAGAGGCCTGTAGAGTACCGCAGGAGCCAGTAGTGTTCTGTAGGGGCCCGTAGGGTTTCTTTCCATAGGGGCTGGCAGTGTTCCGTAGGGTCCTGTAGGGTTGAGTAAGTGCCCGCAGGAGTCTGTAGGAATCCGTGGGATTCTGTAAGGTTCCGGAGGGTTCTGCAGGGTTCCGTAGGGGCCTGTAGCTTTCCGTAGTGGTTGGTAAAGTTCCCTAGGGCCCTGTACCGTTCCGTAACTGCCTGCAAGGGTCTTTAGGCTTCCGTATGGGCTGGTAGGGTTCCATAAAGTTCCGTGGGTTCCTGCAGAGTTCTGCAAGTGCCCGCAAGGGCCTGTAGGGGCGCACAGTGTTTCTGTCAGGTTCCGTAGAGTTCCGTAGGGGCCATAGGTTTCCGTAGCGGCTGGTAGTATTCCGTAGGGGTCTGTAGGGTTCCGTAGGCACCTGCAGTGTTCTGTAGGAGCCCATAGGGTTTTAGTGAGGTTCCGTTGTGTTGCTAAGGGTCTTGTAGAGTGCTGTCGGGTCCTGGAGTATTCTGTAGGGTTCCAGAGGGGCTCGTAGGGTTCCGTTGAAATCTGTAGGCTTCCCTAGGGGCCCGTGGAGTCCCGTAGATTTCCGTGGGGGCCTGTAGGGTTGTGTAAGTGCCCGCAGGGGTTGGTAGGAGCTTGTAGGGTGCCATAAGTTTCCAGAGGGTTGTGTAGGGTTCCGTAGGGGCCTGTGGTGTTCCCTAGGGGCCTGTAGAGTCTCCTACAGTTCCGTAGGGTCCTGTAGGTTTCCATAAGCGCCCGCAGAGGTCTGAAGGGGCCCGTACTGTTCCGTAAGGATCCGTAGGGCTCCGTAGAGCTTCGTAGGTTCCTTAGAGGCCTGTAGAGTACCGCAGGAGCCAGTAGTGTTCTGTAGGGGCCCGTAGGGTTCCTTCCATAGGGGCTGGCAGTGTTCCGTAGGGTCCTCTAGGGTTGAGTAAGTGCCCGCAGGATTCTGTAGGAATCCGTGGGATTCTGTAAGGTTCTGGAGGGTTCTGCAGGGTTCCGTAGGGGCCCGTAGAGTTCCGTAGTGGCTGGTAAAGTTCCCTAGGGTCCTGTACCGTTCCGTAACTGCCTGCAAGGGTCTTTAGGCTTCCGTAGGGGCTGGTAGGGTTCCATAAAGTTCCGTGGGTTCCTGCAGAGTTCTGCAAGTGCCCGCAAGGGCCTGTAGGGGCCCACAGTGTTTCTGTCAGGTGCCGTAGAGTTCCGTAGGGGCCATAGGTTTCCGTAGCGGCTGGTAGTATTCCGTAGGGGTCTGTAGGGTTCCGTAGGCACCTGTAGTGTTCTGTAGGAGCCCATAGGGTTTTAGTGAGGTTCCGTTGTGTTGCTAAGGGTCTTGTAGAGTGCTGTCGGGTCCTGGAGTATTCTGTAGGGTTCCAGAGGGGCTCGTAGGGTTCCGTTGAAATCTGTAGGCTTCCCTAGGGGCCCGTGGAGTCCCGTAGATTTCCGTAGGGGCCTGTAGGGTTGTGTAAGTGCCCGCAGGGGTTGGTAGGAGCTTGTAGGGTGCCATAAGTTTCCAGAGGGTTGTGTAGGGTTCCGTAGGGGCCTGTGGTGTTCCCTAGGGGCCTGTAGAGTCTCGTACGGTTCCGTAGGGGCCTGTAGTGTTCCCTAGGGGCCTCTAGAGTCTCGTACAGTTCCGTAGGGTCCTGTAGGTTTCCATAAGCGCCCGCAGAGGTCTGAAGGGGCCCGTACTGTTCCGTAAGGATCCATAGGGTTCCGTAGAGCTTCGTAGGTTCCTTAGAGGCCTGTAGAGTACCGCAGTAGCCAGTAGTGTTCTGTAGGGACCCGTAAGGTTCCTTCCGTAGGGGCTGGCAGTGTTCCGTAGGGGCCTGTAGGGTTGTGTAAGTGCCCGCAGCAGTCTGTAGGAGTCTGTGGGATTCTGTAAGGTTTTGGAGGGTTCTGCAGGGTTCTGTAGGGGCGCGTAGAGTTCCGTAGTGGCTGGTAAAGTTCCGTAGGGCCCTGTGGGGTTCTGTATGGACCTGTAGGGTTCCGTAGGGGCCTGCAGGGTTCTGTAAGTGCCCGCAGGTGTCTGTAGTGTTCCGTAGGGGTCTGTAGGGTTCCGTAGGCACCTGCAGTGTTCTGTAGGAGCCCATAGGGTTTTAGTGAGGTTCCGTTGTGTTGCTAAGGGTCTTGTAGAGTGCTGTCGGGTCCTGGAGTATTCTGTAGGGTTCCAGAGGGGCTTGTAGGGTTCCATCGAAATCTGTAGGCTTCCCTAGGGGCCCGTGGAGTCCCGTAGATTTCCGTAGGGACCTGTAGGGTTGTGTAAGTGCCCGCAGGGGTTGGTAGGAGCTTGTAGGGTGCCATAAGTTTCCAGAGGGTTGTGTAGGGTTCCGTAGGGGCCTGTGGTGTTCCCAGGGGGCCTGTAGAGTCTCGTACGGTTCTGTAGGGGCCTGTGGTGTTCCCTAGGGGCCTGTAGAGTCTCGTACGGTTCCGTAGGGGCCTGTAGTGTTCCCTAGGGGCCTGTGGAGTCTCGTACAGTTCCGTAGGGTCCTGTAGGTTTCCATAAGCACCCGCAGAGGTCTGAAGGGGCCCGTACTGTTCCGTAAGGATCCATAGGGTTCCGTAGAGCTTCGTAGGTTCCCTAGAGGCCTGTAGAGTACCGCAGGAGCCAGTAGTGTTCTGTAGGGGCCCGTAAGGTTCCTTCCGTAGGGGCTGGCAGTGTTCCGTAGGGGCCTGTAGGGTTGTGTAAGTGCCCGCAGCAGTCTGTAGGAGTCTGTGGGATTCTGTAAGGTTCTGGAGGGTTCTGCAGGGTTCTGTAGGGGCCCGTAAAGTTCCGTAGTGGCTGGTAAAGTTCCGTAGGGCCCTGTGGGGTTCTGTATGGACCTGTAGGGTTCCGTAGGCACCTGCAGTGTTCTGTAGGAGCCCATAGGGTTTTAGTGAGGTTCCGTTGTGTTGCTAAGGGTCTTGTAGAGTGCTGTCGGGTCCTGGAGTATTCTGTAGGGTTCCAGAGGGGCTCGTAGGGTTCCGTTGAAATCTGTAGGCTTCCCTAGGGGCCCGTGGAGTCCCGTAGATTTCCGTAGGGGCCTGTAGGGTTGTGTAAGTGCCCGCAGGGGTTGGTAGGAGCTTGTAGGGTGCCATAAGTTTCCAGAGGGTTGTGTAGGGTTCCGTAGGGGCCTGTGGTGTTCCC
>NW_027414405.1:0-6633 GCF_964106895.1 Numenius arquata
GAGGAGATGGGGGGGGGGGGCCTCCGGGGGTGGGGGGCTCCGGGGGGGGGGGCCCCGTTCCATCCGGGGATCTGATGGGGCTGTTGGGGGGCAGAGTTAAGGTTCTTGGGGTGCTGGGGGTCTCCACGGGAAGGGGGGGTGGAGGGGGGGGGGGGGGGGGGGGCGCTGAGCGCTCAGCACCCCTCAATGCCAGCCCCCCCGTCCCACCCCCACCCCACGGCACTGACTGGGGTGTCCCCATTGTCCCCACACCCAAGGTGTCCTCATGTCCAGGGTGTCCCCGTGCCTGGGGTGTCCCCACGGCAATGGCCAGGGTGTCCCCATGGCAGTACCTGGGGTGTCCCCATTGTCCCCATGTCCAGGGTGTCCCCATTGTCCCCATGCCCAGAGTGTCCCCATAGCAGTGTCTGGGGTGTCCCATTGTCCCCACGGCAGTGTCTGGGGTGTCCTCATTGTCCCCATGCCTGGGTTGTCCCCACGGCAGGCTCTGGGGTGTCCCCATTGTCCCAATGTCCAGGATGTCCCCATGGCGATGTCCGGGGTGTCCCCATGCCCAGAGTGTCCCCATAGCAACGTCTGGGGTGTCCCATTGTCCCCATGCCCAGAGTGTCCCCATAGCAATGTCTGGGGTGTCCCATTGTCCCCATGCCTGGGGTGTCCCCATGGCAATGTCTGGGGTGTCCCATTGTCTCCATGGCAGTGTCTGGGGTGTCCCCATTGTCCCCATGCCTGAGGTGTCCCCATAGCAATGTCTGGGGTGTCCCATTGTCCCCATGTCCAAGGGTCCCCACGGCAGTGTCTGGGGTCTCCCCATTGTCCCCATGTCCAGGGTGTCCCCATTGTCCCCATGCCTGGGGTGTCCCCATGGCAGTCTGGGGTGTCCCCATTGTCCCCATGCCCGGGCTGTCCCCATGGTACACCCCATGGGGACAATGGGTGTCCCATTGTCCCCATGGCAGTGTCTGGGGTGTCCTCATTGTCCCCATGTCCAGGGTGTCCCCATAGCAGTGTCTGGGGTGTCCCCATTGTCCCCATGTCCAGGGTGTCCCCATTGTCCCCATGCCCAGAGTGTCCCCACGGCAGTGTCTGGGGTGTCCCCATTGTCCCCATGCCTGAGGTGTCCCCATAGCAATGTCTGGGGTGTCCCATTGTCCCCATGGCAGTGTCTGGGGTGTCCCCATTGTCCCCATGTCCAAGGGGTCCCCATGGCAATGTCTGGGGTGTCCCCATTGTCCCCATGTCCAAGGGTCCCCATGGCAGTGTCTGGGGTGTCCCCATTGTCCCCATGTCCAGGGTGTCCCCATTGTCCCCATGCCCAGAGTGTCCCCACGGCAGTGTCTGGGGTGTCCCCATTGTCCCCATGCCTGAGGTGTCCCCATAGCAATGTCTGGGGTGTCCCATTGTCCCCATGGCAGTGTCTGGGGTGTCCCCATTGTCCCCATGCCTGGGGTGTCCCATTGTCCCCATGCCTGAGGTGTCCCCATGGCAGTGCCCCTGGTGTCACCACGAGGACAACGCACAGCAACACCCCCCCGGGACACCCCGTGCCCTGCGGTGACAGGGTGACCTCTATGTATGTGTGTGTCCCCCCAATTTGTGTGTGTCCCCCCCCCAGTTGCAGCCCTGACGGCGGCGCTGGAGGCCGAGATGTCCAAGGAGCTGCCAGACCTGGGTGCGTGTGTCCCCCCCCGCCTTGTCCCCTCCCTTCCCGCGGGTGACACCCTCGGACGCGTCCCCAACCTCTGCCTGTCTCCAAACCCCCTTATCCATGCGTCCGTGTGTCGTCCCCCACCACCACCACCGTGTCACCGGGACCCTCTCCACAGCCTCCCAGACCTTCCAGTTGTACAACGAAGACCACGACATGTGCGTGGAGACCAGGGGACAAGACCTGACGGTGACAACCTGCCAACCCCAAGCGGTGGCCCAACGCTTCCAATGGTTGCCGGGGGGTCGCCTGTGGGGTTGGGGGGGTCGACGGTGCAT
Organism: Numenius arquata; assembly: GCF_964106895.1. Classification (NCBI taxonomy): domain Eukaryota; kingdom Metazoa; phylum Chordata; class Aves; order Charadriiformes; family Scolopacidae; genus Numenius; species Numenius arquata. Next base: position 1,987 of record NW_027414405.1, read on the forward strand.
TACGGCCACCAGTAGCCAAAACCTGGCCCTGGTGAAACTGGAAACGTGTCGGGAGGATACTGGGCTGCAGCGGTGGGAGTGCGGGGCCGGCGGGTTGTTGGCCTTGGCCGGTTTTAAGCTGTATTTTAATTACGGCAACAACCGGCAGAAGACGGTGATGCTTTATTCCGGAGACCGGGAATGGAGCCGCTGGGTCATCCCCGAGAGCAAGGAAACCCTCTGTTCCCGTTCCGGTTAGTGTGTGTGTGTGTGTGTCCCCCCCCCCCACCTTCCTAAATTTAAATTTTTAAATATTTAGAGTTTTGGGTTCAGAAATTTCAGCCCCGAGTTGGAAAAGCCGCGGTTGAAGCGAAGCTTAAATCGATCGAATTGCGGATTTCGGGGGATTTAAGGGATTTAATCGAATCCTAAATGAGGCCAAATCCCAAAGGGGATCCCGAAACCAGTCCCAAGCCTAAAGATAGAGGATTGAACCCAATCCTGACCCCAAGGGGACCCCGAAACCAGTCCTAACCCGAAATATATGGGATTTAACCCAATCCTGACCCAGTCTAAACCAGTCTTAACCCAAAATATAGAGGATTTAACCCAATCCTGACCCTAAGGGGACCCAAAACCAGTCCTAACCCTAAAGATAGAGGATTTAACCCAATCCTGACCCCAAGGGGACCCCGAAACCAGTCCTAACCCGAAATATATGGGATTTAACCCAATCCTGACCCAGTCTAAACCAGTCTTAACCCAAAATATAGAGGATTTAACCCAATCCTGACCCTAAGGGGACCCAAAACCAGTCCTAACCCTAAAGATAGAGGATTGAACCCAATCCTGACCCTAAGGGGACCCCGAAACCAGTCCTAACCCTAAAGATAGAGGATTGAACCCAATCCTGACCCTAAGGGGACCCAAAACCAGTCCTAACCCTAAAGATAGAGGATTTAACCCAATCCTGACCCCAAGGGGACCCCGAAACCAGTCCTAACCCGAAATATATGGGATTTAACCCAATCCTGACCCAATCCTGACCCCAAGGGCACCCCAAATCCAGTCCTAACCCTAAAGATAGAGGATTGAACCCAATCCTGACCCCAAGGGGACCCTGAAACCAGTCCTAACCTGAAATATATGGGATTTAACCCAATCCTGACCCAGTCTAAACCCGTCCTAGCCCTAAATATACAGGATTTAATCCAGTCCAAACTCCAAGGGGACCCCGAAACCAGTCCTAACCCGAAATATAGAGGATTTAACCCAACCCTGACCCAGTCTAAAACCCCCAAACCAGTCCCAACCCTAAAGATAGAGGATTGAACCCAATCCTGACTCCAACGGAACCCCAAATCCAGTCCTAACCCTAAATATATTGGATTTAACCCAATTCTGACCCAGTCTAAACCAGTCCTAGCCCTAAATATACAGGATTTAATCCAGTCCAAACCTCAAGGGCACCCCAAATCCAGTCCTAACCCAAAATATAGAGGATTTAACCCAATCCTGACCCAGTCTAAACCAGTCCTAGCCCTAAATAGAGAGGATTTAACCCAATCGCAGCCCAATCCCAACTCCAAATCAGTCCTAACCTTAAATATAGAGGATTTAACCCAACCCTGACCCAGTCTAAAACCCCCAAACCAGTCCTAACCCTAAATATACCATATTTAAACCCCCCCCCCCCTTTTTTTTTTGTGTCCCCCCCACCCCTGTTCCCAGTCTGTTCCCCTTGTCCCAAAGGCTGGAGTTATTTTGGGAATTCCTGCTATTTTTACTCCAAAATGGCCAGTTCCTGGGAAAACGCCCGGCGCTTCTGCTCGGTCCTGGGCACGGAGCTCCTGGAGGTGGAGGGGGCCGAGGAGAAGGTGAGTGGCATTTGGGGACACCGGGGCGGGGGGACAATGTCAGGGCCAGGTGGCCTCGGTGGGGAAGTAGGTGACCATCTCCTGGGGGTCCTGGAAGCCTCCTCTGAACCCCCCAAACCCCCTCCTGATGCCTACAAGAGCTTGGGGGTCACCCCATTTCCACCCCCCACCCGGCTGGGTGCTGCTGAGCCCTCGCCCTCAGATTTACCCCAATTCTGTCCTTTTAACCCTAAATTTATACTCTGGTAGCTAATATTTCTATAATTAAGTCCCACTCCATTCCTAAGAGAGCCTAATACTAAAAAAATAATCCAGCCAAAACCTGACTCTAACCCTAAACCTCACCCTAAAGTGAGTCCAGACCCCAACAACGCCCCAACCCAGCCCCAAATCTAAATATATAGGATTTAAGAGAACCCTAAAATAATCCAGACCCCAACAATGCCCTAACCCAGCCCTAACCCTAAATATATAAGATTTAAGAGATCCCTAATCTAGTCTAGACCCCAGTGAGGCCTTAACCTTAAATATATAGGATTTAAGAGAACCCTAAAATAATCCAGTCCTCCAACGAGGCCTTAACCCTAAAGATATATAACTTAATATAACCCTAAACTAGTCCAGACCCCAACGAGGCCCTGACCCAGCCCTAAATCTAAATATATAGGATTTAAGACACCCCTAAAATAATCCAGACCCCAATGAGGCCTTAACCCTAAACATATATAACTTAATATAACCCTAAACTAGTCGAGACCCCAACGAGGCCCTGACCCAGCCCTAAATCTAAATGTATAGCATTTAAGACACCCCTAAAATAATCCAGACCTCAATGAGGCCTTAACCCTAAAGATATATAATTTAATATAACCCTAAACTAGTCCAGACCCCAACGAGGCCCTGACCCAGCCCCAAATCTAAATATATAGTGTTTAAGACACCCCTAAAATAATCCAGACCCCAATGAGGCCCTAACTCTAAATATATAGGATTTAAGACACCCCTAAAATAATCCAGACCCCAATGAGGCCTTAACCCTAAATATATAGGATTTAAGAGAACCCTAAAATAATCCAGACCCCGGTAAAACCCAAACCCAGCCCTAAATCTAAATATATATAAGATTTTAGAGGGGGGCTATAAGGCACCAGGTCCTACCTGCTGTCCCCCGCTGTCCCCAGGGTTGGGCAGGGGGTTAGGGGGGGGCTCTGCCGTGGGGTGCCACCTTTGCTCCCCCCCCCCCCTGCCCTCCCTTAACCTTAAATATATAGGATTTAAGAGAACCCTAAAATAATCCAGACACCCCCCCCCCAAAAAAAATAAAAAGGATCACCTCAAATCCCTGCTGCAAAGCTCATCCTGGCTGGGCATCAGCGACGCGGAGACGGAGGGGACCTGGAAGCGAGGAAACGGCACCGTCTTATCCCGGGAAAACAGGTAGGGCCCTGTAGGGGGGACAGGGGGTGCTGGGGAGACGGGGGACACCCCAAAATTGTCTTGATATCCCCCCCCCCCTCCCCGGCCTTTTTTTTTTTTTTGTCACAGCTGGTGGCACAGGAACGAGCCCAACGGGGGGGAGCAGGAGAACTGCGCGGCCGTGAGGGAGGACGGGCAGTGGTACGACTACCCCTGCACCCACAAACTACGCTGGGTGTGCGAGGGGCACCCCTAAACCTGCCAGGGACACCCCAAAAATCCTCCGTGTGTGTGTCTCGTGTCGTCCCGTCCCCCCACTCCTTCCAGTATCCTCCACCCCCCCCTTTTGTCGGGGGGGCAACCCACTGGCCCCTCTTTTACTTGCCACATCCCACCTGCAGCGATCCAGGAGGAAGCCTCGACCTTCAGCACGTTGTTTTTTTTGGGGGGGTCCGTGGATGGATCTCCTGGAGGGGGGGGGGGGGAAATTGGGGTACGGGGTGGAGCTGGGGGGGGAGGGGGTCATCCCTGTAGGGTAATAAACACGTGTGTAAAGTGAGACCCCGCTCTGGGGAAGTTTGAGGGGGGAGGGGGACCCCCCTGATGGGGTGGGGGGGTGGCTCCGGGGTTTGGGGGTCCCTTGGCCGAGCAGGGGGGGAATTTGGGGGGGGGGTGATGCTCCACAGAAGTATTTGGGGGGCCAAGGGGGGGTCTTGGGCCATCCCAGGGTCCCCATAATCCCTTCAGTTACACTTCAGGGTCCCCAAAATACCTCCCAGACCCCCAAGTACTCCCCAGGCCCCCCCAAATACCTCCTAGAACTCCCTAAATCCCCCCCCCCGACCCCCAAATATCCCCCAGGTCTCCCCCAAATACCCCCAGACCCCTCTAAATCTCCCAAATACCCCCCAGACATCCTTAACTCCCCCCTTCGACCCCCAAATACCTCCCCAGGACCTCCAACCCCCCCCCCCAAGACCTCCCTAAACGCACCGCAGGACCCCCAAATCCTCCCCAGACCCCTCTAAATCCCCCTCAGATACCCAAATACCCCCCAGAGCTCCCCCAAATACCCCTCAGACATCCCTAAATCCCCCCTCCGACCCCCAAATACCTCCCCAGAACCTCCAACCCCCCCAAGACCTCCCTAAATGCACCCCAGGACCCCTAAATCCTCTCCACACCCCTCTACATCCCCCTCAGACCCCCTAATATCCCCCAGGGCCCCCCCAGATACCCCCGAGACTCCCTAAATCACCCCTCTGACCCCCAAATACTTCCCCAAGACCTCAAGCCCCCCCCTCCAAGACCTCCCTAAATGCACCCCAGGACCCCCAAATCCTCCCCAGACTCCTCTAAATCCACCCCCCCAACC